>NW_007578010.1:248975-343822 GCF_000690725.1 Stegastes partitus | reverse complement strand
TCTCTCTCTCTCTCTCTCTCTCTCTCTCTCTCCCCCTCCCTCCCTCCCTCCCACTCTGTCTCACTCCCCCTCTATAGTCTTGACAGAAGAAAAATTAATTCTTAACAACTTGAGGATAAAAAAGTGAATTTGGATCTGGTGTGTTCTGACTACTGATAGAGAGCCTTGGTTTCTGGTTAAGGATATGTGGGGCTTCCGTCACAGTGGACACATAGCTCACTGGGTAAGACTAGACAGAGTCAAAGGTAAACACTCATGCATGGTTTTGAGGTTTGGATTTGACGTGGTGTCATTGCACGGGTATTGTTTTGGCTTTTAAGCACCAAACAGGTAAGCACCACTAAGTAGTGACTTTTTTTTTTAAAAAAAACCCTTTTGCCTTGTTAGATTCTGGTGGTTACATGTGTTGTGTTGAACACACGCATCAACAAAAAAAAAGTGTCTGACTTGATGTACACGCAGTTTGATGTAGTTTAATGTCACTATTTATAGATGAAATGCAATATTCAGCTTACATCCTCTACCGTTGCAGAGTTGATCTGTGGAACAATGAGAATCTGGGTCAGGATGTGTTTCTGGGGGAAACACGGGTCCCTGTCAAGATCCTGCGAAATGACCACATCCACAAAGCCTGGTAAGGAGTAGACGCAACAAAATGTCTAAATTATTTTAACATTTACTCTCTAGTAGGACTGCAATCAAATCCAAATGTATTTGAGTAACTGCAGATAATGTGCTCTGAACAAATACAAACAGCACCCACCAATCATAGAGAGGCTGTTCTTGTAACTGCAGATTTTGAATCATGTCCAACTGATTCCATGACCTCTTCTGAATTCTATTTTCCCGAACTTCCACCTCTGTTTCCACCATTCTTTTCCACTGACAGCATTTACTGAAGCAGTCCGTCAAGACAAAATTTTGACTTCTTTTTGGAGAGATGGGTTCAAATCTGAACCATCTTTATTTTTATATTAATTTATGCACATACATGTAAGTATTAGCAGTATAAGGACAGTTTAACACAGAAAATGAAGCAGTGTAGAACCTTTCTGCCCAGTACAAATGCAAATTTAAAGATAGATGTAGATCTTTTGTGGAAAATTTTGTAGATATTTTTGTTTGTTTTTGTATGTGCTTAATGTTTTTTGTACCGCTTATGAATCCAGCACTTTGGTAAAACTACCAGTGTGCCACATTATCTTCAGTTTTTTTCAGTAACAGCTGTCACATGTGGTTAAAAATACTACAAGAGTAAAAGATCTGTTCTGCATACACACACACATGCACACACTATTCCTGGCTCAGGTTAATAACCAACAGAGACCAGATTGTCTTTCTCTGTGGAAACATTCGATGGAAAGAGGAGTAGGTCTTTATTGTTCTACCCCTCACAGTCTGATGTGTCTGTTCCTTTAGAAATGGATTAGACTGTTGCCAATAAACAAAACCAAGCCAGACACGATCACTTTGAAGTCACAGCCTGGTCACCTTCCTCTTAAGGAGGTGGAGCCTCGTGCTTTGGAGTTTTTCTGTTTAGGAACTTCCATCTTGCATGTCCATTTGGACAAGTTTTCCTTGTCATTACAAGGTGATTTGAACAATCTTCCTAGATTTCTCAGTGTTCAGCAGTTTTTCCATTGTGTGGGTGTTTTCCTAGCTTTGCGTCAGAGTAGGTGATATGGGATTATGCCAGATAGCAATCTGTTAGTACATGAGGGCTGTGAGTTGAGTGCGTGGGCGGCTTTTTGCATGGTGGCAGTACCTCATGTCCCATGTTTATGTTGGAAGTCGTCCATGTTGCATTCATAAAAAAAAATTTATTAAAAAAATAGATGTTCTGCCTCATACACTCAGTACAGGTAAGCTGTCGAAGCGTCTGCGTGTCATGATTACAGATCAAGCAGCTTATGGTCAAACCCCCAGTATGTAACTGCAGCTTTTGAAGCATTGCAGTTCAACTCTACATGGAATAGTTTTGTGTTATGCTCCACCTGTTGGATTCTAGGAGGATGTGCAAGCAGCACACATTTCAGCAATGCTCTGTATTGCTGTTTAATTTTTGAAAATCTTTTATTTTTAAGTGTAAACTATCCAGTCTACCAACATTCTTAAAAAGCTGGAGATTAACATTTATATATATATAATATCACTATACTTTATCACTACTATATAATTTATGAATGTTTTCTTTGGTTTTGTGGTTATATTATTATGTATTTTCTGTTTATTTAGGCTTACAGAACCCATATTGGTTAAATCTTACGTAAAATGTATTTTTAAAAATTTCGTTTAATTCAAAAAGCAGCCTTGTCCTAATTTGAAAACAATTATGTATAAGTCCCTTGTTTTACATAAAGTCTTATTATATGTTTGCATATTTTTATTCATAGTTTACTATATGCACAGCAGTATGATTCACATTCATACTTCATTGCATTATATAATAAAGTGTATGAAATGATGGCGTGTCAATATGATGCAAACAATGCCATGTATTCTGAATATTTCTGAGTTTTCATTGTTTGGCTGTCTTTTGCAAGATGTTTCCTCAAAGCGTTGGTAGAGTCCAAAGTATTGAACTTGCACTGACTGGGTGTCATGGCAACAGATGAATGTTTGTGGTGTTCTCTAACTGATGGATGTGTAAATAAGCAACTCTTTACTAACACCTCCCATCAACGTCATAGGTGACGATCAATCATAAGTCATGTTAAAAACTTGTTTCCACTTCCACCAAGTCGATGTAAAAGATTAGTTCTTGCAGGTGTAAGCAGTGCAGCGTGTTCCTTCACTTTAATATATTCAGAAGCTCTTTTCCAACCACTATGTTCAGCTGTTGTTTTCTGACGAAGCGATGAGAGGTAGTTGTATGTACAACCCATTCTGTATTTATGGAAGATGGGGAGTAAAAGCATATTTTGACCGATGAAGATACTTTCTGTGTACCAGTGGTAAGCCTCTCATCAGATCTGTATGTTTTGCTTCTAATTATTGACAGTTTGCTTCTGTTGTGTTGAACAGTTGTTTTCTCAAAATTACTTATTTCTAGTTACTATAATGTCTATGTTTTACTGCCATATGGACTTCATTACCTATTTGCTAGCTGTCTGAAGACCACTGAGCCTTGTACCAAAGTATGTAGGTTCCATTTGTTGGGAGATTGGTCATGACATTAAGAAGTATTTGTATTCCCACACCTCACAACAATGTGTCATGGCACCTGTCCTACTGTGCTCCAACAGGTATCTCCTCCAGCCCAAAGGGAACGGCAGTAAGTCAAAGTCGGATGATTTAGGATCCTTGCGTTTGAAGCTGACCTACATAGAAGACACGGTGCTGCCATCTGCCTGCTACACACCACTCTGCAACCTGCTGCTCAAATCCCCCGATGTGAAGGTAAGACGGCAGCTCAAGTTACAGTAAATCCTAAGATGGAGGACCACCTTAAAAACAATGTACACAGTTGTATTTTTCTACTTTTTTGTGTTGTCTTTCTATTAAACACGGCTGTACAAATAGACGTAACTCGTCCCATCTTTCTTTTCTGAAGTCCACTGAAATGCAACAGTGGAATTGATTAGTCATTTTCTTTCTCCATTACTTCCTTCTCTCTTTCACCTCCTAATGCCATCAATCTGTGTATTTCCTCTTTTTTTTTTTTTTTTTGCACTTACCTTCCGCTGTTTCTCTTTTTGGCCTCCTTCAGCCCATCTCGGCATCAGCAGCACACATCTTGGGGGACACCTGCAGAGAGCGATACGAGGCTGTTCTGCCCATGGTTCGACTGCTGCTCCACCACAATCGCTTTGTGCCTTTTGTCTCTGCTGTGGCAGCACTAGAACTGGACAACACTCAGTTAGTACTTTCACATGCATTCTTTTACACAGTGGCATGTAGAACATGGCCCACATTGTTACTTCTCGTATCCCTAAAGAGTTCAAGTTAAGTCCCTTTTTCTGCGTCTTTCTCGTTATGATAATCCAAAGTCAAACACGGAATATTTAAAAGTAAAATCTGAATAAGTTACCTCTACTTTTTCTTTGATAAACTTGTCAATCAGTCTAACAGTGCAGTGTAAAAACAGGATGCCTTTTTGAAATGTACTACTTTTGCATTCTAAAACTAAAGAGAGCACTTCATTGATGATTATCTGAATCAGTCCTAAACTATTTTAGAATAACAAAAAGAAACGTTGTCAGAAATGATGTTTAATTAATGTTGGTGGAATATTTGTGTGTCCTTGCAGGGAGGCTAACACTATATTCCGGGGCAACTCACTGGCAACACGCTGCATTGATGACATGATGAAGATTGTAGGAAAGAATTACCTAGCCGTTACCCTGAAGCCTGTAATAGACGAGGTATGAGTAACAAGGAGACACACACACACACACACACACACACACACACACACACACACATACACATCAAGCATTGATGCCAGAATAGGCATGAGTCACTGAGGTCAGTATGGAAAAATCCACTTGAACATCTGCCTTTCTACCGCAAACAAGCAGATGTGCAGATGTAATTGGTAGGTTTGGAGTTCTTCCAGGGTGTGATATTAACCACTTTTTGAAAGCCTTTTACAGTAATTTCCTTTAAATCCGTCACATTAATGAATATTTAAATCTTAATATTGTGGGGCTTTTTGATACAGTGTTCCGTAGTGTGTTGTTGCTTGTCGTCATATTTTCTGCGACTTACTGTTATTGTTTGATTGTAGTTCTTTGCTCTGTTTCTCATGACTGCATTAGGTCTGACCTAATTTTGCTGTTTGTTTTTTTCCTTTTACCTTTCATAGATTTGTGATTCCAACAAAACATGTGAGATAGACCCCAATAAACTAAAGGAAGGTGACAATGTGGAGGTCAACAAGGTACACCTGCTCATCTCTTACTGTCTGGTTCACAGAGAAGCAGAATGAGCTATAATGGGTGGTGGTGTCTGAATGCTTTGCTCAGTATAATTTATAATATAATATACACTATAATTTATCATTTATATGCTAATATATGTTTTAAAAAACACTGAGAACTTTTTACCAGTTTTTAACCTCAACTGCCCATATGTGTGTGTGTAAAGTAATGCTACGTTTTTGTTACTTCTGCAGGAAAACCTTCAGGTGTATGTCCAGAAAGTCTTTTCCTCCATCACCCAGTCCAGTTCTAGCTGCCCACCACTCATGTGTGATGTCTTCAGGTCTCTGAGACACTTGGCCTGTAAACGCTTCCCAGGTAAATTCTATCGTTCATCATTTTGCTACATTTTGAAACAAAATGACATTTGCATGTTTTTGTTAAAATTTCGTTAAAAGTTCAAACTAAGAGAGCCAAAAAGCAGGTTATTGGTAACTACAAATATCTGACCAATAAGAACTTAATCATTTAAATGAATACGTAAACAACATTTCACACAGTTCATTGATTGAGCAGGTATCAGAAGGAATGTTTACAGTGTCTATAAGCAGATTTTTTTGCAGTTCACATTTATAGTAATGCAGTAAGTTCATCGTGTGGGACAATTATTTTTTTGCTTAGAAGGTGTGCAGATAATTTAAAATGCATTAGATCTAATTTATATTACATATGTAATATTTGGGAATAGGAAACTATTTTTTTTAGCTTTTCATTAACTGCCTGCATCCATTTTTTGTTTGCCTCTGGCACTCTGACTAGAGAGCAGTTGAGTCAAAGTTCAGGGAAAGTTGCTTGAAAATGTGTTCAGGGATTTGATGAAGTGGACAGTTGTTCTTTACCAACATGTTGTGCTGAAGTAAACAGTTCAACTTTACCAAGTGGTCCTGTGGATATTGTCTGCCTGTGGACCCAGACAAGGGGGATTTGGTAGTGTCTCGTTAAAACTTCATTAATTAGAACCCTGCAAATCCACTGACTCGTATCAGATAACCAGGTCACCACTGGAATGGAAGGACAACAGCAGTCTTGCTGGGCCAATTACCTTCATAATCCACAGTGGTGCTAGACCAAAATATTTTACTATTTATTGGCACATGTACATTTATTTTTCTGTATTTGTTTTTAATGTAATATTGGGCTTAATTTTTGAGCACATGTTCTGTATTCACATCTGGGAAGAATTTCGAACAACAGTATTAGTTAGTTGCGGAATGCCACACAATTTTTATAGTGTTATTGTACAAATGCACCAGAAGATGGAGCCAAAGCTTTAAGTTTGAATGGAGTTTAATCTGATAGTAGCTTTGTGTTAAGTTTCTCTTGCATTTCATGATCCGTCTTTATTGATTGAATAAGCTTGTTTTGGAAATTTGGAAATTGAATTTCCCTCTGGGATAAATAAAGTATTTTTCATTTCATTTCATTCATTTTGAACAGCCAGACTCATCTCTTAATTGTCCTTTCTATAGGTGACCCACATGTTCAGTACTCGGCTGTTAGCAGCTTTGTGTTCCTGCGCTTTTTTGCTGTTGCTGTTCTTTCGCCACACTCTTTCCAACTGCGTTCCCATCATCCGGTAAGTGAATGTCCCTGATACCACAACTGACCATTTAATAAATGTTCTGGAGATTAAGTTCACCAGTGCCCCAGACATTGAAGTCATAGTTTGTTTTCTGTAATTGCAGGATCCCGAGATTTCCCGCACACTCACTCTCATCTCAAAAACCATCCAGACTCTCGGCAGCTGGGGTAGTTTGTCAAAAAAGCTGGTAAGTTTAACGGCAGTTCTATAAAGATGAGAAATGCTGTTTACCCAGTTAAGCAATGTGAATGTTAAAGATCATATGTTGAATCAAGAATAAGGTTTAAATTCAGAGAGACACAGACTATTCTTAAATGATGTCTACTGTATTGTGAACCGCAAACATGAAACGTAGTTTTTAAAAAAAAAATCTGTTACATGTTGATTTAATTCTTTACCTTTTCTTTTTTCAGTCCAGCTTCAAAGAAACCTACATGTATGACTTCTTCAAATCATTCCAAGAAGACAAGTGTATTGAAAAAGTTAAAAAGGTATTTTTCAAAACGCTTAAACATGTTTATGATGTAAATGTGTTTCTAATTGCTGAAATCACTGTCAATTCTGTTTCCAGTTTCTTGATGAAATCTCCTCAAACGTCAGCAAGGAGTCCAGTGGACTGGAGGACGCTGTGGTACTCAAAGAGGGGTGAGTGTTCATTATGAGCTGAGAAAATGTGAAATGAAGATTAAAGCTTCTTCTTTAGTCACACCCTTATACACTTTAATCTGGTAGAAGAATTGCAGAAAGATATCAGTGGTTATATAAGGAGGCTCCAGGTGCTGTTACATAGAATTCTTGAAAAACAAAAAACACATATTTAAAGAGGTAACTGAAGTGTTGTGATTGTGTTGAAAGTTTAACCTATAAGGCTTCACAGTAGCTGCATGCAGAGTCGGTGCAAAAAGAACTGCCTGTCGGAAAAGATTTCACTGATAAAAGTGAGGGGAAAATGGCTCGCCACAAGTTTATCTCCTTTCAACAGAATCAGTCATCATTGTATAGCACAAAACACAGTCTATACAGACACATTTTCCATGATTTTCTTTTTATATTTTACAGTATAATGCATCAGAGTGAACAATAAAGGGGGACAGTCACTTACTGCTGCACTCTCCTGCAAGAAACCTGTTGGAAAAAGAAAGATTACAATTAGCGAACGGAGACGACCTAACTTTTAGCTTTTGATCAAGCTTCAAAAAATAAAAAGCTGGATCTTACACTTCCCTTTGCTGCGACATGAATCCAAAAAGTCAAGATAAATTTTGCACCAGACATAATATGACCATTAAGATTCATGAATAACGGTTTTTGCTTAAATTTCAAATGTATTTATTCCACTGTAACCAGAGTCTTGTTTCATTATTTGTACTTCAAATTAAAATTCTGTAATTTATTTATTTCTTTATTTTTTTAACATCAGAACAGTTTAAATGGAAAAAAAAAAAAAAAACCTTAGGTTAGGCTGGAAAGAATTAAACTGTGCTGATTATATTAATTTGCTTACTTTCAGACTTTCAACCTCAGTCTTGTATTTGTGTGTCCTAACAGGGAAGTACAGAAACGTGCTCAGGGGAGGAAACGCCTCGGCAAGAGAAACTTTAAAAAGAGATGGCTCAGAGTGACCAACAGGGAGCTCTCCTACCACAAACATAAAGGTGAGACCAGTTTCTAGCATCTCATACTGAAACTGAATTTATTTCAAGCTTGTATTTAAATGACAACATAAGGTTAAACTCTCAGGATATGGCTACATGCTCTTCTGTCCACAAGATGGCGCCAAATTATTGATTTGATTTATTTTCCTAAAGTTGAGCCGTTAGCTGGGCTGCAAGGTGGCTCGGTGGTTAGCACTGTTGCCTCACACCTAGAAGGTCGCCGGTTTGTGTCCCGGTAGGCACACGCGGGATCTTTCTGCGTGGAGTTTGCATGTTCTCCCCGTGCAGCGTAGGTTCTCTCCAGGTTCTCCGACTTCCTCCCACAATACAAAAACATGTTGAGGTTAATTGGTGATTCTAAGTTGTCCGTAGGTGTGAATGTGAGTGTGCTTGGTTGTCTGTCTCTAAGTGTAGCCCTGCGATAGACTGGCGACCTGTCCAGGGTCCCCTGCCTTCACCCTAAGTCAGCTGGGATAGACTCCAGCCCCCCACGACCCTAGTGAGGATTAAACGGTGTATAGATAATGGATGGATGGAGATGTTAGCTATATTATGTTGTACAATAATATTTGATGAAAAGCCACAGAAGTTATTGTCAAAGGTTAGCCATCATATGGTTATTCCATTCACAGAAGAGCCACCTGAATAGCAAACATTGTCATCCAAAGTAATATGGTATTCTAGGCTCATACTTGTGTGTTTACTTTGCTTGAACTGATTAATGATATCGGCGTGTTATCACACACAGTTCAATTTGAAGGGATTGAAAAGAAATGCTGTCATCTTAAGGAATTTAGGGAAAAGATCAAGAGTGGTATGCTGCACAGAAAGGGAGGATGTGATGATAATTTAGAGTAACTGTCTTTATCAAAGCATAATCTGTGGTGCCAAGATGTGTCAAGATGAACTTATGTCACTAATTAACTGCTTAAAACTAATACTTAGACACATTAATACAGATCATTGAAATCAGTTCATGTGTTCGCATGACACACCTTAGTCACCATCCAAAAATCTGATTTTTGAATAGTCCACATGGATCTGAAGCATCACATACTGTGTTCTCTGTCAACGCTGAAGTGTCTTTTCACACCATGGTATTAAGAACAGCTGCTGTACTTTAACGTTTTTGTTTCTATAAGGTCCACAGATACTCTGCAGCTACAAGAGACACGACTCGCGCTAAAGTTAAATGATGCATGTGTTTTGTGGACAAGTTAGATCCACTCTCTCTCTCTTGAAAGCCACACCATGGACGTTACTATCGCTGACATGTTGCAGTGACAGGGTCCATCTGTAATGTTTTTCTATTGCTGTATTCCTGCTGTCTTGGACTACAGCAAACACAACTATTATACAGTTCTGACAGCAACTGAAACTGAAAGGGCTTTCTTTGGGTTGCTAATCCACCGTTTTGTCAAATTCAGTACTTTGGAACTCCATGATACCACCCTAAGGATTCATCACAGGAAACAATTGATAAATGTTAATTTCTGCATTAAAAAAATTCCCACCCTTACTCTCAGGAATAAGAAACTGTGTTTCATGAATTACAAAATATCTTCAGCACTGTAGCTTACACCATTGAAAGAAATACTGACAGTTGTGGAAGAACTGAATTTGTTCTGCTTCTACTGATATCATCTGATGTGACAAGGAGCACGCTATTTAACCCAAACAAAAAAAAAAAACACGCTACAGTTAAGCTTTCAAACCTCCTCTGTGTGTTATTATTCTTTACATGAAGTTGACAGAATGACTTCTGCTTCCCAGGGAAAGAGGCCCTCTGCACCATCAGTGTCAAAAATATCCAGGCGGTGGAGAAACTGGATGAAAGTGCCTTTAACCGCAAAAATGTAAGCCAATTCCCTTCAGAGCCCTCACTCATCACCTCTAATGACTGACCCTTCATAATGGAAACTTTAGTCCCAATGTCAGTCCTCCAAGTTAAAACAAACAAATGTTGAAATGCAGTCTCATGAGCATTTATTGATGTTTTGGTAAATTGTTATAAATGGTTTCAACATCAGCTGAACACTTGAGTAATGTCAGAATGAGAAAAAATTGAAAATTGACAAGATTGTATGTGAAACAAAATTATAGTTGCTAAAGGTGGAATAGTTCAGACTTCACACCTCTAAAGGTCTCATTGTGAGCATAGACTGAGCATTTTATTTGTCTTTTTGCATACACTGTAGGATGTTAAAAGTGTCCTGCAAATGACCTGGTTTGGATAAATAGTCATGTTTTGGCTGAACTGCTGTGTTTCTCTTCTGCCAGATGTTTCAGGTGGTCCACTCCGAGAAGCCTCTGTATGTACAGGCAGGAAACTGTGTGGAAGCCAGTGAGTGGTTGGAGGTCCTTGGCCAGGTCACTCGCTGCAACGAGGGACGCCTGGCCACTTTCCATCCATCAAATTACACCAGTGGAGCCTGGCAGTGCTGTAAAAGTCAGAGCAACAGCGCTCCAGGCTGTAAGCCCTGCACAACGTGAGTCTTTCCTCCACGTCACTGACATCATCGCCCAGGATGAGAAATATATCCTCTATATAAAGGATTATGTATCCTTGTCAGCTGTGTTAAAAAAACACAGTAAACGGGCAAAAACATATTGAAACAGGCAAATATAAAATTTCCATATCAAGATCATTCAGATGGCTTGATCTTAAGGAGGTGTGAGATGCTTTATGAGTTGCAGCAACGCCTTCAACATAGCATCTGAGCCACTTATCTTTAAGTTTGACATGTTTGACATATGGCAAGCCTCCATTGTGGGAACTCGTCCAGGAATGTTTACAGGAACCAAAACAATCTTGAACTGGTGATTGTTTAATTGCAGTTATATATCATAAAGCATTACATAAACAGAAAAAAATTCAGCAAACCCAAACTACTTTGGAGACAAGTTTTTCTGATGTTATCTTTCTGCTTTTCCACCTTTGCATTTGCTCTTTCCAACAACCTATGAAGCATCTCACAGCTGCCTAACAACAAATTACACCAATAACTCTGCTTTTAGTGTGTTGTTGTGGGAACACAAATACAATAAAACAGTTTTTGAGTACTCTCTTCAAAATTCCTTTCTCCCATTAAGTAAAAAGTAGATTTTTTTTTTACAGTCAAGCCCTCTTTAATGATTCTGTTGTGATTCCATGTACCTGTTTTATGCCCATTAAATGTGTAAGATTTAATTGTCATTCTCTGAGAGCTTTGTCTTGCAAATACTCATCTCTGTTACTGTTCACTTCTGCATGTTGTTTTTGAGATCAGTGCTCAGTTGGATCGGTGTTTTAATTTAAACAAATGAAAATACTGATGTCTCCGCTCTTCATTCCTGAGAAGATCCCCTTACGCTTTTGTTCTTTCATGTTTCAGCACCATGCTGGCCAACCTGCAGCTGGACATAGACTGTGACCGAGAAACAGAGAGGATTTTCTCCTTCCTCTCCTCTAACGATACCAAGCTGCAGAACATGGAGGGTCAGTGTCTGTTCATGAAATGCTGAGTTTGTTTATGACAGAGTGCGACAGCGTATGTCATACAAACAGTCATGTGCTGCTTTTTAGTTCTTTTGCCCACGATATCATGGTTAGAGATCATGACCCATAATAATGAGAACATGACATGTGTTAATATGCCTGTGTTTAAGTGCAACTTGTCAAATAGAAATGATGTGATTATTACTGTTTTGAATCTATTCCAGCGTGTTGGTTAACAATCTAAATAATGACTGCGAGTTAAAAGTTTTGATTAATAATGCATGACAGCGATACTCATGTTATAGCCCACTAGCCAAATCATTCCTTTGATACAGTGCCGGCTGGCTAGTTGAACATTTTCTGTTTTATAGGGAAAATAAATTGATTGACAAGAAGACTTTTTGTTTGCTTGTATAGCAAACATTCAATATCGTTCCTTGACTCAAAGAAAGAAGATTTGTGTATATTTTAATGATGAATAATATAATTTGTATAATAAACTGTCATTTTTGTAAAAGTGGGCCCAGGCAAAGCAGTTCAGTGTCCCTGGTGTAGGATTACCAGCCAACTGTGCATACAGCCTGTCTATTCTGGAACATTGCAGAACCAAACTGTGAAGTGTTCTTCACTTGCAAAATCAAATCATCTGACTTCAATCAAACTCAGCTGGTCTTTGTCTTACTGAAGTTTGCCTGCTTGTTTTTCTTCTTGTTTGTTTGGATCCCTCTTAGTTGCTATATCACAGCAGCTATTTTTTTCCCAGGTGTCCATGACGACCACAGTGAAGGCGAAAAGTTATTGCATCAATACAGAAATTAAGATGTCAGGATTTGGATTTATTCAGTAACAGAACTGAGTGCAGCGCTTTCAATGCATTCCAAGACAGCCGCATTTGATTTTGAGTGTGGTAGGACCCCACGTGTTGCAAAGGAGCTCTGATCAATATCTGTACATTGCTCCTCTTCATAGATGCGTGTGCCAGTATGGCCGTGTACCAGGGCCCTCAGCGGGAACAGGAGGAATACTCCAAGTTCACCATTCAGGAACCCAAAGAGACCTTTCAGACACTCAAACAGCTCCGAAACATCATGGAGGAGCTGCAGAGACAGCACAATATCAGGAACGACACCACAGCGCAGTACGGCAGCCTGTAAGTCTGCACCACTGTTACTGCATGTTACATTGGTACTGTATGATATAACATGGATATTGGTGCTTTATAGTTGGTTGGTTTGTTTGTAGGGTACACTTTAAAACCAGTGTTACAAAGTTCTTTACACACAGCAAACAATAAAAACACAATCAGGAATTAAATCATTGAAAAAGCTCCCTAATACAAAAACATTGGAAATACTCGCAGCTAAATAAAAGAAACGAGTTTCCTGAAGTAGTTTCATAGAAAAGAAAAAGATTTTGTCGTGTTGTATCTAGACACAGGACCAGCCAGCAGTCAAGAGTCTTAAACTAATCAGTAAAATTTTAAAATTAGTCCTGAAATACATTGGTATTCAGTGGTATAATGTGATCTGTCCTCCTGGTTTTAGTGAATTCTCGCAGCAGCACTCTCTACTATTTGCAGCCTGTTGAAGGATTTCTTTTTTACACCTCTTGAAAGACTGTTGATGATTCAGTCCTGATGTGACAAAGCACTGAAGAACAACTTCTGCATCTTTAAAACATAAAACCACTCGAATGTTGCCAAACATATTTTAGTGCTGCAGATATGTCTGGAGCTGCACATGCAGGCTTCCTGGGCCATTAAGTAGAGTCTGTTTTGGGTTAGGGTTAGGGTTAGGGTTAGGGTTAGGGTTAGGGTTATGAAGAAAATCTTTAGACTTCGAGTTCTTTATGTCTGCAAAATATTTAACTAGACAGGAACAGTGACTGCTATTATTTGAAGCAGCACTGTGTCTGTCTATGATGTGACCAAAGGAAAGCGAATGTAATCAATATTGGATTAAAACTCAGCTCTTTAGGTGCTCCACATGTTGTTGGGGCTGTCACACTGCAAATCCCTGTGAGGCTGCATCACATATCGCTGTTCATCAGGATAACATGATGTTGTGTGTCAGCGCTGCACTAAAAGAGAACAGCTTGTGTAATTCTGCATTTGTAACCTTTTCTCACGTAAATCCGTTGCAAATAAGATCAAGGCATAAGTGATATGTAACACTGATCAAAAGTTTTAGTCGCTGAAAGTAAAGTGAAGATACCTCCAGAAATAATGTCAGGAATAGTTTTATCAACAAAACAAAGTGCAGTAAACAGAGACAAATTAAAGATAATTGGAGTGGTCGTGAACTTTTTTTCTGAAGCTGTTAACAATACTGAAGAAAATAGTGACTCTCCATTCTCTCAGCTCTTTGTAAACACAGCCTGCCGTTTAGCCTTATTTAGCCAAAAGATCACTACATGTTTGTCACATGACAATGGATGCCAGCACAGTCATGAATGACTTCACCACTGTGACAAGTGTAGAATTTTCAGTCTTTATCAGAACTGGGGTAAATATAAACTGCTCGGTTTTGGCAGATTATTAAATGAACTGATGATGAAATATCCTGATTTTAAGCATAGATTTTTAAGTTTCCCATTGTCACAGATGAGTAGTTCAAGGACAGACGGAGGGTTCAAAATTCTCTGTTTTTACTGTTTCTGGCTCTGATAAATAGTATGATTTTGCACATTTCTCTGAAGAAAACTTGCCTTTCACTCCTGCAGGTAGGCTTTGGGGTTCAGTTGGGGTTTAGGGTAAAACAGCATCCCAGACTAAGTCCTTGATTTTTGAGATCAGGGCTCTGTTTGGGCCACACCATCTGCTGCAGGACTCCTTGTTCTTTCTAATCACTGAGCATAGTTCTTTTTGACTCTGGCTGAATGCTTGACGTCATGCTGCAGAATAAATTTGGGACTGATCAGAGACCTCCCTGATAAATGAAAAGTGTCTAAAACTTTTACACAGCACTGAAAATACAAATATTCTGTGCTTATTTTATCTTGAATGAATTATTACATTGTTACTGATACGCTCGCTCACAGGAAGTAATGTTTGTTATTTTTTCCTGTTGCAGTGACAACCCCATAGTGGGGAAAACCTCTTAACCTGGGCAGGCAGGTGTGGCCTAAAACAGCCATGCCTGTACACCACAGAGAGCCTAAACGGTCCTAAAGGAGCTCCGAGAGTTCACCCAGCGACAAATGCCACTGTGTGACCAGGAGAACGATACACCCTGACCTCCACACGTCGTGAGTCCACTACAGCAGTGACGGCCCAAGAACGCGAACCAGAACAAGCCTGTGAGCTTTTCCAGAATCGCTCGTCGGCCCTTGAAATGAATGAACCCTTAGGTGTTGTCTGTCGTTGTGTTTTTGGCACTATGTTGCCTCATCTCCTCCCCCCTCATCTGCATTGCAGATCCCTTCTAAAGAGACTCTTTCTGTGTCTTAATTTATGTCCCCTTTTACGTCTACAGCTGTGCGAAAAAGGCATCATTAGATGGTGTGTGAATAGGCTGCTATTTTTTTAATTCACTCAATTTTATATCAACAGCTGAGATGATGCTCTCCCCATCTTTAACGTTTTGCTCTGACATCTGTCTTTAGAGTTGATTAATAGTCATCATCATTCTGGAGGATCGTCCTCCACCTGTGCCCCTGTACACTTAAACTTTTCTTGACTCTTTTTGTGTCTGAACAAATGTGTATATATTTTCAAAGTACATATAAGTAGATAACACCGATCTGCCTTACTTTGACGGATGTTTTCTTTCACATTAAATGCTGAGGGAATAATGCAGAAGCACTTTAAATATTTGGAGCAGTCCAAATAGAAATGATTAGATACTTGGTATCAGCTTTCCCCATTTTGATCAGTTACATGATCTTGAGTACATTTTTGTTTCATTTCTGTACAATAACATTTATAGTCTGTAGATTTTAAGATATTTTTCTTGACCAAAGACAATTTCATAGGTTTGAACTTGGACTTGAAAAAAATTAATGTATTTTGACTACAAATGGTTTAAAAATGGAGACAAATTATATATATATATATGTATGTATGTGTGTGTGTGTATATATACATATATATATATATACATATAAAATATATGTATGTTTGGTTTTATGTGTATGTTTTTGCTAACATATCCTTTACTTTCTAGTGACTTAAAGCAAGCAGTTTGCATGCATTCAGTTTTGAATCCTGATAGCACGACTGTGGTGAAGAGTTGTATTTCCCTGTGATTGTGAATTGTATTGGTACGGTGTACATCAGATCTGTGCTGTCATGTTGAGAGCCTCGCAACATAAGTCTTGCAGCTTCTGTAAGAAATAATGGTTGATGGTAGGAATCAATCAGAAAAACAAATCGCCCCTTTCATCCCTAAATTAGTCCAGACAATCGCAGCAACCAGAAACATCATGTCCTTTTCCTTTGCTTTTATTTTTCCAACCATCAGCCCTCTGCAGGGCCTGCTCTTGTACTGAATGGTTTTGGAGAATTTGTTTGAAATGTGGTGCTCTGTGGTTTAGAATTAAGTTATATTTGTACCATTTCCACAGCTGTCACACTCTTGCAGTGAATCATTCTAGTAAGCATATCTCTGCAGGAGTGATGCTGCATCAAATGGAAACGGCAAGAAAAAAGCCTGTAAACTGTCAAATTAATTAGAAATGATGAACATGAGTTGTCAGAGCCCAACATGATGTCATAAAATTGCTTTTCACTTGAGTATTCAGTTTATTATAGGAAACCGATACAAGCAACCAAATACTCAGATTTTAAGTCGCAACCAGCAATTTTCTAACGTCGTCACATCGTTTTCACTCTGGACAGAACTGACAAACAATCAGTTTGATTCAATCCTGGTTTTGCCGTTTTTGTTGCCCCTTAGTGTTTTCAATCCCGTTTGAACAATGAAGTGTTGGATAGAGACAGAAGAAACTTGAAATAATTTAAACAACAACAGTTGGACATTTAATGCTGAGGATACAGGGTTAACCGTGTCTTTTTTTTTTTTCTTGCGTGTGGAAATAAGTTGTTTTCACAAGTTTTGTCTTTGGTCCATCATATATTTCTAACATGCATGTCTTGTATATTTAACAATATATTTTTCTAGGAAAATGTTTTTGTATTTTTTTTTTTTCCCCAAACACTGATTTAATGTGTTGCTATACTGGTACGGTACTTCGTTCTGTGTCTGCAGTGCTTCTTTGAGATTGGCTGCTTTCGTTTTTGTCCCTATGCGCTCTTATGTGGCTGTAGCTGCTGCGAAACTTTCCACACGTTGAAGCTTAACGTAGTGTTACTGAAGTGAATATTGTGCGTGACGTCCCATCAAGCTGCAGCTGGCACTGACTGTGTTCACATGCAGGCTGTAAGTCAGGGGTGTCCAATCCTGGTCCTGGAGGGCCACAGTCCTGCATGTTTTAGATGTTTCCCTCTTCCAACACACCTGATTCAAATGATCAGCTCATCATCAAGCTGTGCAGAAGCCTGATAACGATCCTGATCATTTGAATCAGGTGTGTTGGAAGAGGGAAACATCTAAAACATGCAGAACTGTGGCCCTCCAGGACCAGGATTGCCCACCCCTGCTGTAAGTGAATTACCCCATCAGAGCCAAAATACAACTGTACAACTAGTGACTTCAACAAACTGATCATTGGATGGAAAAAAACATATTTAAAACCAAATTTAAACAGCAATATCTGATTCAGAAAGTCACAGCATACGTTCTTGTGTAAAGCTTGCATGTCGACTCCATTGCTAGTTTTAACAATAAGGCCAGTAAAGTAGAGGTTGGTGTATGTGTGTACATGTTGGGGTTCTTATTTCCATTCACTGCATTCTGCTTATATTTATCTGCTTTTGACAAGGGAATTTGTTCTTTTATGTTGGCACATATTTCTAAAACAACAGCAGTCTTTGTCAGGATATGGAAACGCATGTGTAAGCGGTGTACAGCTCCCTCAGGACACCAGTGTGCGTGACTTTCACGTGTTGGACCGCGGCCAACTTTAAAACAGAATGTTACTGAACTGAAAGGGGAATGTTCATATTTGCTTTGAACTATCAAATGAACGTCAATCAAGGTATTAGCCATCGGATGTGGGTTTGCTGAGCACTTTGTATTAATTATTTTAAAAAATAGGGAAAGCTCCAATTTGTATGCAGGAACAAAAGTATATATTTCAGTCTCTTTTTTTTTTTTCAAAGCTGGAAAACACTTTATCATGTTCTTTTCAGAAACGGGCCAAAAGACACTTTTTTTTTTTCTCTTCCCCCCTGTTGCATATAACTTGTTCTGTGCTAGAGCAGAAAGTGAGGACAATGGACAGTCCGAAGGCTTTGTAGGATGGTTTTTGTTTTTGTTTTTTTTTAATCAGAAAGCTTCCTCCTGTCCAGTGCACAGTGAGTAGTTGCAGAAAGTGGAGGTTCTTACCATCTCCAGCTCATTTCTTCTGAATGTCTCCACACAGCTTCAGTACAATGTCTATTTTTATTTTTTTTTTAATACACATTAAACATTTTATTTTCCATACATGGTGTGTTCTGTGTCTGTTCACAATAAACACTTTGCCAATGCTTCTTCTCTTTGCGGAGCGTCTGTACTTTCTCCTCACATAGACCGAAAAAGTGCCAAATATCAGTGATATATTTGAGATAATGAAAAGGCTTGAGCGCTGCTTTATCATGTAGTTTGTGTGGTCGGAGTTAATGCAAAGCTGATCACATTAGTATTCAAATGTATTTTTGTTTTCCTTTATAGAATTGCCAGAATTAAATGGCAAATTAGAGTTTGGAAATAAATACACATCCTATAGGGTGTTCCTTTAAGTTCGATTTTTCTTAGTAACCCTTTATTCCTGAGCACGACCCTTGATTTCTCAGAAATAAACAAATGCAGTTCTGTTTAAGTAAAAGATTCATACCAGCTGCTTACACTTCAAAGTATAATGTGATGCATGTATATGCGTAATACTCATGTGGGAATATAAAGCAACTTGGGGGTTTAATTAAATTCAATTATCAGCAGTTAAAATGTGCCATGAGCTTGAAACTCTTAAAGCTTTATGTGGAATACAAATGAAACTTAATGCTCTCATAGATCATCTGTCTTTTGATCCTTTGGAGGAGACCTGCTGTACATGTGTGTCAACTAAACACACAAAAATGTTTTATGGATTAGTGCTTACCCTTACCATTTTCGAGATTGTTCCATCTCATTGGCAGCAGCTTTTTTCTGATCTGAAGCAGCACAGTGATGAAGGTGAATCGCTTTGTTTTGTTGTCCTGCAATAAATGATACATCACCGCAAACCAGTTTTGATTTTGATGCTTATTACATGCGTTTCTGGTTTGAGAGCAGGTTACGGGCATCTGTTGATTGCTTTACGCTGTATTTTTCCTGTGCTTTGGTTCTTTTCACACTTCCTAAACACACAACCACAGATCAACACCGAGGTGCTAACATCGTGACCTGCTTTTCCCAACTGCTGGTTGCAATCATTCTCCCAACGTTTGGCTTTTTCCGTCTAATTTAGCCTCTCAGTGGAACATTGACTTTCGTCACCACAGCACAAAGCAAACTGATTTAATACTAACTTCCTCTGTGCACAACAAAAGTACTATTCAGTGGAAAGATTGTGGTGTCTCTGTCAAGTTGAGTAAATATCTTCAGGTCAGTTTGCAGCTCTGCAGCATTAATTGAAACATAGAATCCACATGGTCCCAGTCTCTTGGCTTTAACAGACATCTTTTGGCTAAAGTGTGAAATTCATAGTGAAAGTTGTGTATTAACTCTACTCAGTCCTCACCATCTTTAGCCCGCTTATCCTGCTGTAAAATATGCCATCTGTCAATTTCTTATGCACTATGCAGCTGTTTCATGTAGGTCATGTCACGTACATCAGCACCTTTGGTTGACTTTTCTCTCCTCTCATCAAGGCCCCTCCTAAATGCCTGCAGGAATACCGTAAAACCACTCCAGTGTACGTCAGCAGCATCGTGCAGCCCATTACGCTACATATGGCTCGGAAGAATCTCATTTATCAAGTGCAGTCATTTTCTTTTCTCATTTTAACAGTAATGTCCGTCTACAACAGTCCAATGGGAGAAATATGATCAAAGTGATAAGACCAGGAACGTGGCGCAGAGAGAGATTATCTGTTTCTCATTATCGTCTCTCTGCTCTAACATATTGTATTTAAAATAAGAACACGCGATTAAAGTTGTGAGATTCGGCTTTAACTCTGTGAATATGTTAACATACAAATTTGTAAAGGAGTCCCTGTGCTGCAATTTACACATAGTTCCCCAATTTTAGGACAATGGAGCAATAACAAATCATAAAGACATGTCTGACACCTCGATCAAAGGGCAAGACTGAAAACAAAAAGCCTGCACCAAATAAAAAATAATGCAGGGCAGGAAGACCAAGGGCTTGAACTACTCGATATTAGGATTTTTATTAACTGTATAACCCTGTTTACAATAAAAAATGTGTCAATGACAATCCGATCACAAGTGGACAGCCATAACAACAAGCATAAAAGACACGTTGAGATCTGATGTCTCAAACCACTTGCCGGGTTGGTCTAGGACACATTTGACCACAAGTCTTTTGTAGTGTAAACACAAATGTGTCCTGATGCATCCCAGACAAGGATGAAAGAGGCATATACGTCACCAATACAGGATGTGGTGGTTGTTTCGGTGACAGCCTGCCAATGCCCAAAGAAATGGAAATGAGACGTAGCAGCCTGTATGTGTATTGGTTTTGTTTTGGGGGGTTTTCTAGCAAAAGTAACAAAATCTGAAGACAAATGTTGAGTTGGAAACTTACCATGATAGTGGGGCGGCTGTGGCTCAGGTGGTAGAGTGGTTTGTCCACTGATGGCAAGGTTGGCGGTTCGATCCCCGGTGCCCCCCACATGCCGAAGTGTAAGACACTGAACCCCAAATGGCAGATTAGCGCCTTGCATAGCAGCTCTGTCACCATTTGTGTGTGTGAATGGGTGAATGAAAAACATTGTAAAGCGCTTTGAGTGCTGCAAAGGTAGAAAAGCGCTATATAAGTGCAGACCATTACCATTTAGACGTCAACTTCTGTTCAGATCATGAAACACATTTCTCTGGTAATTTGTCCAATTTTCAGTAAGTTAAAAAAACAAGGACACAAGGAATAATTTCAACTGCACTTGTTAATTTTTTTTCATGTGAAAACTGCAAAACTGTTCTACAACTTTGTAACTGCTCTGTACCTGGAGATAAAAAGAGTTGGATTTTTATCACAATCCTGTGAAATACAACATGTAATAATAATTAAAATACACTGAACTGTGCACTGTACTGTGCAGATTGTTCACACTCTTCACACTGTGGTTTCACACTGATGACTGTGTGGGAGGTTTAAATGGTTTGACTTCTCATCATTCTACTGTCTTTTTCCAGTCTGATAAGCTCAGTGCCTGGGCCCAGGTAATCTTGGTAGCTCAGAACATAAATAAACCTGCACTGACTTCTGGATAATGGGCACAAAGACAGTACTGTCTACTGTACGTGATAGATCAGAAACACCTAATACATTACATAGGATTAGTTTCATTTTTCATCTTCCACATTCCTTAAATTTTGAGCTACCTAACAGGAAAATCGGACAGAAAAGAACAGGAGAAGCGACTGTGTGTAAATCAAAGCCTCTGGACAAGGTAACAGCTGGATCCAGGAAAAAAACAAAGTGTCAAATTGGCTTAAAACTGCGATAATGTTTTACAGAGTCAAGTGTTATATGTTGGATGGTTCAGCTGTGGATTCAACCATGGCTGTTGTGGAATTCTTGAAGAGGTTGAAGGAAGATGAGGAAACTGACAGAGAGACACACCGGAGACTCGGATGACTTAGGTTGAAATAAGATTTACTGATATCAGGAGAACAGACTCTGTTGGAGCAGCAGTTCACGCATGCAATGCCAGCATCAGTTCTGAGAATTCTCTTGTACCTTACACCTTATATCGTCCTTTGGTGGGAAAACATATCTAGATTTATGGATAGAAGGGGAAACAAGAAGATAGCTTGGCGCCTTCGTGCAATCTGGCCTTGAGAGGCACAAGGAGCACCTACCTGTCCTCCTATAATGAATCTACATGGGGTCAAGATCCTATAGAAGAAGATTTGTAGACTGGTGAATATCTGTTGTAGGTTTTATAGACTAATGTCATACAATGTCCATCTGGGAAGGTCAGGAGAAGTTTAGAGGATAAAAGGTCAGTGTCATCTTCAGAGGCTCAGCCACAGGGAGAGTGAAGTAATTTTTCCTTCACAATGGCCATAGATTTTGATGCAGCCTATTCCAGCTGAAGGTGGGTTACATCCTAGACAGCTTGGGCAACACAGAGACAGACAATCAAGCAGACTCACATTCACCCCTACAGACAATTTAAAGTCATGAGTTAACCTCAGCAAGTCTTTGGACTGTGAGAGGAAGCCAGAGAACCTGGTGAGAACCTACACTGCACAGGGAGAACATGCAAACTCCACGCAGAAAGATCCCAGAAAGAAGCAGAGGATGTTCCTCAGATGCAACAATAAAAATGTGTCCAAGGAAGGTACAAATGTTTGCATAAAGATTCACCAAAATGCAGGAGATTTAAAGAACCAGCCTCAACCTCAAAGTCCAACTGACACTGATGTTAGTGAAAGCTGCAGTAATCTACTGTTTATTAGCCCTTCTGTCTTTTTGTGTCTAATCAGTACTGTCTAGCTTCTTTCTTTGGACATTGGTACAGAGTTTGTAGGCTTAAAATACTCTGTAATGTGTTGTTATTAAGAAGTATATCGAAAACAAAGCTTTTTCTGGAGGTGTACATCTTGGTTTTCGACTTGTACTGAATCACAGTCAACTCCACACACTGTAAAACATAGATGTAATGCCACCTATTGGTTTGGGGACTACTGTTCTGAAGCCTTAGGTTTGGAAATTGGCTGTCGGTACCTTTTAAAATTTAATCAATCAATCATAATTTAGGCCTGAGCTAAACCAGGCTCTGCTTAAACCAAATAGGACCATATTTATAAACTCAACACCATGATGTATTCAGAAATTCTTGAAACTAACCATGACTCTGACCTTCAGTAGACACTGGGGATGGTCTTAGTTCTCTGCCAAAAAAAAAAAAACAGTGGATTGCTCCCTTTGAGTTGTCCCAAGCAAAGGAGTTCAAAAATGTTGGGCTGTTGTTCATGACTGATGGATAAATGGAGCATGAGATCGAATGGGGGCGGTAGATTAGTGGTTAGCACTGTCGCTTCACAGCTAGAAGATCCCTGGTTCACGTCCCGGTTGGGATACCCAGGATCTTTCTGCGTGGAGTTTGTATGTTCTTCCCATGCAGCGTGGATTCTCTCTGGGTTCTCCAGCTTCCTCCCACAGTCCAAAACCATGTTGAAGTCAATTGGTGATTGCCCCTGCCTTTGCTCTGAGTCGGCTGGGATAGACTCCAGCCCCCCGCGACCCCAGTGAGGATTAAGCGGTGTATAGAAAATGGATGGATGGGGATTGAATGGACGAATTGGTGCAACATCAGCAGTCATGGTGAAGAGGAAGCTGAGCCAATGTTCAACCCTTATCTACAGTCATTAGCTCTGGGTATTAAAGAACATGGTTGTGGATACAAGTGATCAAAATGGGTTTCTACCCAGAGGCAGCTCAGAGTAGAGTTGCTACTCCATTGGGTAGAAAAGAGTCAGCTGAAATGGTTCAGGCATCTGGTGTGGATTCCTTCCATTGGAAATTTTCTGAGCATACCCATGGTGGAGGAGACCTTGAGGTAGATCCAGAACCACCTGGTGTGATTACATGTTTCATCTGACCTGGAATCCCCTTGAAGGAGCTGAAAAATGTTGCTGGGGAGAGGGACACCTGAAATAACCTGCTCAGCCTGCTGCCACTGTGACCCAACCCCAGACACATGGAAGGAAATGGACGGATGGATGGATGGATGGATTGAAACTAGTGATTGAGACCATAAACTCATAAGCAAATTGTTTATCAAGGTAACAAATGTTAAGCAGAAGGATCATTTTCTCATATAAACAATCTGACTTGTTTCTTCAACCAGAGAAGTCACCCCCTGCTGGCAGGTTTAGGGCACTTCCATGTTTGCTTCACTTTTCAGACCCTGTGGCTGAGCCCACCCTTTGGTCTATGGGTGCGAAAAAAATTCTACAAAAGACGTGACAGCTGTGAAGTCAAACTCATATGACCTTACAATTAATAAATATACAATTACTTTACTTACTTATCATTCCAAAGTGATAGGTGTGAGTTTGACAAGGAGTAACACAGCAGCAGTCAAGAGTAAGATGTTTGCTGATGTAGGTGCTGGTTGTGGACTTTTAGTTCAGGTTGGTCCCTACAGCTTGTTTGACATGGACACGCTGAAATGTTATGGATGGAAGGATTAAACCTCCCATATCCACAGGGAAGACACCTGTAATGTTCTTATTTCAGCTTGGGGAACAGCTAAGACACCGCTTACTTATTTTTGTCTATTTAGATTTTATTTTATTTCATTTCGTCCTGCTTCCATTTATTTATTTCTCCTTCTCGTGTGTTGTTGTAATGCATTTTTATGTTTCATACAGTTGACTTTGGAGCTCCTTTCTGTTGAAAGGATGTTACACAAATAAACTTGCCTTGAAGAAGACTCCTGGTTGAGGTCCCACCCTGTCAGTGAGCAGCAGACTGGATCTCTTTCAGTTGTGTCCCAGTGTTGACCCCCAGACCTCACCTCCTACAAGAAGCAGAGCTCTCCTATAGGGATCACTGCAATGTTGTTACAGTGAGCCCCTCTTTCTACATGGCTTTCCTGTCTCTTGCCTACAGGGATATTTCATCATTTACACACTTTCCTAATAAAAGTTACGAGAGAAGAGTGAAATCTCAAATTGGTTAGCTGAGCTTAGCACAAAGATCGAAACATTGGGAAACACCTAAATGTCTCTGTTCAAAGGTAATACAATCCCCCCATCAGCACTTTCAAAGTTCTTGTAATCTGTATAATAAGCTTAAAACTCATAATTCAGAGTTTTATGAGTGGTTGTGTAATAAACTGCTGGGACTTGGACTATTTGCACATTTAATAAGCTCAGCCGTCGTTTTTTCCTTATGAGTTGATGTCAAAAGTAACATTCTGTAATTAGATTAAATTTCTCGCAATAATCAGATGATGATCAACTATGATAGAAGGAAGGGGGCGAGGCTAAGTCCTAGTTTCTTTAGCAAACAGGAAGGAAAACTTGTATAGCAGGGTGTCGGCACTTAGATTTAGCTTTAGATTTAGATTTAGAAAACTTGTTTAAAGTGAGAATGAATTAGAAAAATCAAGGCGACAGAATCGGCAGCTGCACCGTTGTGATTTAGACTATTTAATGCATGAGTCAAGAAGCAGAGATCTGTTTAGGTGGCATGGTTTAAAGGAAAGTTAGAAGTGAAATCTACTCGGCTCTCCGAAATGCTTCAGTAGAAGGCAACGGGACTTATTTGGTTCTTGAAGATATTTCACTTCTCATCCGATGGAAATCCCAGGTATTTATTCTAATTCCCAAATCACATTACACATAGCCCAATAATGACTGGAGACTCACATGATTTAGGGGCTTAATGATGGAGAAAGTACCTGGGGAGGGACCTCAGGATGCATTATCAGTACCTGATAAATAGTGTCATAGACCCCCTCTTCCAGTATAACATAGATTTCTTCCTTAAATCCTCTCTAAAACTATCCGTCCTCTCTGTCCAGGATGGGAACATAGGTGTCCTCAAAGAACAACCAGGAATATAGTGTATTTCCCAAAATTTTAAACTATTCCTTTATCTCCTCAGAGCTCAGTGACGATGAACAAGAGTTTGGTAAAGCTGAGAGAAGGACAGTTCTAATTTACGGTTTTAACAACAAAGACGAATGACGTAAAAGATGACATATTGCAAATGGAGTGAAACAGATGCACAACAGCATGTATTTGAGTTTGCAGTTTTTGAAAATTCCGATTTATAGTCATTTGTATTCAGGCCTGTCGTGAATAACCTCAATGAGGTTTTCAGTGAGGTTTTTGTGGAGAAATACGACTAATAAGAGGGTAGGGCTCATGCTTAAACCTTGTCTTGCTTTGTGTCATCCTTCACTGTCAGCACCTTTTCATGTGGCAAGAGAAAGCTGTCTTTACTTCTGTTGGGAGGGAATGCTGTTTTGAATGTCTCTTGACAGGAAAATATTTATGTTTTAAGGGTCAGATTTATACCGCAGCGTGAGATGTCTTCATATTACAAGAGTCCAAAGCTCCATCTGTGAAGGCAAACAGATGCTCACCGAATGGTTATTGAAAGTTTAATGTAGAAGACACACATCATATGGAGGCATGCTGCTTTCTGATCCCTGAAGTCTTTACCGTGCACTGATTTAAGTGCTTCTACCTATGCAAGAATTTCTTGCTATTGCCATTGTTTTGCCATCACCCCAAAACAATGGATTGTGTTAAAAATGCAGAAAACCTTCACCTTAAAACCTTAAAAACAACTTCTCTGTCCAGAAATAATGACACTGGACCTAGATCATTTGCAAATGTTATTGTGAACCATTATAATTTGGGGTCTGCTCAGTGGTTAGCACCGTTGCCTTGCAGCAAGAAGGTCGCCAGTTCGCGGCCCGGTGAGGACACTCAGGATCTTTCTGCGTGGAGTTTGCATGTTCTCCCCATGCAGTGTGGGTTCTCTCTGGGTTCTCTGGTTTCCTCCCACAGTCCAAAAACATGTCGAGGTTAATTGGTGATTCTAAATTGTCCGTAGGTGTGAATGTGAGTGTGCTTGGTTGTCTGTCTCTAAGTGTAGCCCTGTGATAGACTTTCATGCAACCATACTGAGACAGAAAAAGGCACTCAGGAGAAAGATATCCTGATGGTGTAGCAACAATCAGCCTTTTTGCTTGTATAAATAAATGAGCAGAGTTCTCTCAGTGGGTGAAACTGTTGGTGATTTCAGCAGCAGGAACTCTCGTTTATTTTCCTACATGCATTATAGTAGGACTAACCTGAAACAGGTGGCGTTCAGTAGAAGTGCTGAGTACACCCTGAGAACATGGAATCCTCAAACTAAAGTAAATTGCCACCGTCCAAGTGAGTCGCCTTTAGCAGAGGAGCTTCACAGTCAGCTCAGCTAGGATATAGAAGCCGTCAAAAGTTTATGAAAATCCAATGAAAGCCTCAGAAACAACTGGGATGTAAAAACAACATCGCAACCAGGTGGCTATGAAACTCAGAAACTTATAAAACCATCTTGATTGGTACAGTGTTATCCAGGGAGGCAAAAACTGAGCAAAACCTGCAGAATTAACTTCATACTGACCTAAAGTTTGTTCGTTAAAAGCTGTATGGATACAATCTTGAGAAACAGTGTCATGGAGGTGGTTAGGGCAGTCCAGCTGTAGAAAACTACAGTACATGGGTGTATATTTTGATGCATTGCTGATTTATTGTCTGATTGGGAATGTATCATGCGTTTAACATACTCCACCTTGGGCTGACTTTCTGTAATTCATCTGATGATATCGATCAGCAGTTTCCAACCCTGTGGTCTGGATCCTTCCAAGGATGTCTGAGGGGAGAGAGCTGGATAAGAAAGCAGAAAGTACATTTTTGGTGTTTAAAAAGTTTATTTTGAATGGCAGTAGGTCAGAATATACATAATTCAAAAGCACAAACCCTTGCAGTTTAAATGGCGTTAACAATTTTAAGATACCAATATTGCATCAGCTATAGTTGCAAGAGTTTATCTTACATTTTGTGTTGTTTATAGGAGCACATATAGTGCATACTTGTGAATTTTTTTTAGTGAAAAAAACAAACAAAAAATAACAACAACACAAAAAACAGAGTAAATGAGAAAGGATTAGTATAATTTTACATCACTGACCTTCTACAAAGTAAATATTTAGCAGTCTGAGAAGGTTTAATCACCCTTTTTTCTTTGTGTGCATGCAACCTGTTGCCCCTGACTTTGTGATTTTTCGTCTCTTTCTTTGCTGACTTTGAAAAATGATGTTTGAATAACAGTCCCAGGGCAGGAATCTCCAGGGTGAAAAGGGTTAGCAGGCTCAAGTAAAAAAATAAATAAATACAAAATCCAGTCTACACTGCAGACCAGAGTGAGATCTGGTAAACTTTTTTTTACCAAGAAAGTAAATAACAACCTCATAACTATGAGTCAGTGATGCTGATCTTACTTAATTTGTATTAAAACATTTCATCTGCACTTCTGCTGAATTTGATGGAACACAAATGAAGCACAACACAAGCTTTGTTCATTTTAGTCATAACAGTACTTGTCGGCGTTGTCCTGGAATGTCCTATGTTTTGCAACCTTTGAAAAATGACACATTAAGTACAGTCCCAATGCAGGGATCTCCAGGGTGGACGGGTTTAGGAGGTTTAAAAAAACAAATCCAGAGCATAAACTACTGCAAAGTTTAACAACTCTCACTAGGAAAGGGCTATCTTGAAAACCCATTTGTGTTTTTTGTTATTCTCTGTGATAAAGAGCACAATGACTGTGAGCAGAAGATTTTTAATACGGATAGCTTTGCCAAATGTATGTTAAAGGAGTTCAGCACAGCCAAATCACAGTTTGTACAGTCTCCTCATTGGTTGCTGGGAAATGGGCTGACATTTGGGAAGAGGTGCGTGTCAACTTTATCCTTCATGGCCACATTTCCAAGCTCTGTAACACAGCTATGCATCCATCTTAAGCCGCAGCCCTTTAAATGGTACCGCAACCATTTACTGATTTGTCTTTTAATAATAATGATGATGGCTTATCTGGGAAAAAAAGGGCACAACAGAAAGATGTGGTCAGTGATTGTGAAACCAAACTGAACTCAGTGGTTGGAATCAATAAAATGTTTTGTCTTTTCCATCTCTACACAGGGAGAGTCCGCAAACTGTAGAATAAAAGTGGTGTAGTTCATATTCACAGAGTCCACTTGGAGCTGGAAATGGGTTAAAAAAAAAGTCTATCTATTGAAGAGGTGTGCATAATCGTGTCCATCTTAATTTTAAACCTACAAACCACAAATATTTCTTCTCCATCAATTGGAAGCTTTAACCTTCTATTACTTTTCTTTTTTACTTTCTGGACAAGAATTTACAAAAAGACTCAAAGCGAAAACAGATTTCTACAAAGTCATGTTAATTAATTAAAAATGTGACTGCTTAAGTATTTACCGCCGTTAGATCAGTAATTACTAATTGCACATTTGGCCACAATTACAGCATTGAGCCTGTATAGATAGATCTCTATCAGCCTTGCACATCTGGATACTCTAATTTTACCCCACAAGGTCTGTCAAATTGCATAGGCATCATGAGTGAACAGCCATTTCAAGCCCAGCTACGAATTCACAACTGAACAAAGGCATAGGCTTTGATTCCAGAACATTCAGCTTGTCTTTAAACCACTTTTGTGTAGCTTTGGCTGTATACTTTGGGTCACTGTCTTGTTGGAAAACAAATCTTATTCCAAGTCCCACTTCTCTTGCAGCTGCATCAGGTTGTCCTGTAAGATTTTCTTATACTTTGCATTAACTTTACCCTCTACCTTTACAAGCCTTCCTCGTCTCCTTCTTGCATGTTCCATATACCTTCCATTTCACAAATAATGAATTCAACAAACTCTAAGGAATAATAATTGACTTGGAAATTTTCTTTTGTTGATCCCCTGACTTGTGCTTTTCGATGACTTTTTCATGGAATTACTTGTATTCTTTGTCTTCATGGTGCAACTATAGTCAGAAGTACCGATTTACCAGTACCTGGACCTTCCAGGTTCACGTGTCTTTATACTACTTTATCACTTTACCACATTCACTGCACTCAGATGATCTCTTTTTCACTATTTGTGGGACTTCTAGAACCAACTGGTTGAATCTGTGTTGAATTAGTGGGTCACTTATTGTACATTTTATATTTTTGAATACCTGGCAGTAGTTTGTAAAAATCTGTTTTTGTTTTGACATGGAGGAGTCTTTTATTTTGTCAAAAATGTCAAATTATATTGACAATGTCTCAATGTTAGAAAGGCCATAAAAGGGGAAACTTCCAAGGAGGGCGAATACTTCTTATAGATACTGTATGTATGTTGGCACATGCAGCCTGGAAGTAGCAGCTCTCTGGACCTCAGAGGTTCTTGCTGCTTTGACTGAATCATGTTTGACTCTTCTCACAGCGGTTTGGAAATGTCACCATTTTCAGATTTACAATAAAACCACAAGAACATTTTGACTTTTATACACACTCTTTGTTGTTTCAGAGTGCTTTGTCTGTCCACAGAGTCGCTCGACTACTTGTGGGGAGAAACTTTTCCCAAGCATGTAAGCATCAGTCTGGCTCTTCCCCAACTAATATCGCTTGATTTCTGTGTTGGAATTTGACCTACCCAAATCTGTTAGTACGAAGGGTTAAATCTTGTGGCTTTGTTGTTTTACTCATTTTGTTGTTTGCTTGGTTCCATTATGGGATCATCAAATACTTGAGATTTAGAGATTCTAATCAGTAATGTTGTGGTTTTATTAACACTATATGACCTTATTTGGTAACAGCCATGTGATACTGCATCCAGAACCGTGCAGTGTATAAATCCCAATCCCCTATCCTCTTAAATTATCATCACTAAGTTTTTCAAGTCACTTACTTTAATTTCCATTTTGGGAAAGTGAAGAATTATTTATGTTCTTTACAGATATTTTCAAAGGTAACTGTGACAATGTCAGTATCCCGATGAATTCACTGCTTTGGCCATGAAATATATGCCTTGTTTCTGTCATAAGATATAAGATTAAAAATCAACACTTTGGACACAGTTGGCCAAAAAGGCTCTTCATTGGTTTCAGGAAGTGTTCAGTCACAGCAGACCCAGTAAGATTCCTTCATTCTAAAAATGTTCTAGTTCTAGTAATGTTTTCAGCAGGACTTTTTTTATTTATTTATTTTTTTAAAGTTCCCCGAAAGTTCTTCTTAAAGGCAATCTAACTTTCTTTAAAGAGTTTTTAAAAATGTTTAGTGACAATGTTGCCGGATTGTTAAGCTGTAACAGTCTTAAATCATTTTGCAAACGTTGATTTGGTTTTATGTTACATTGTAGGAAGGTTTTATAGGATTGAGATAAGAACTTCAGGCTGCGTGTTCCACCTTTGCTAATATATCACATCAGTGGAACATTTTATAAAGGAAGTTCTGTCATCTAAAGCCGATATGTCGATAACATTTGGAAAACACTTTTGTAATGTTGCTTTGAGAACGCTATTCTTTTGTTATTATGGGACACAATCTGATAGCATCCTCCAAACATCCTCTGAATGGTCAAACGTTCAAGTCTGTGTTCACTTTTAACCTCAGAGGAATGTTTTTGGAGATGGGCTTAAAACATTCTGAGAACATTCGGCAGAGTTCTGGTAATTATTTCAATGGGAAGTTTCCAGAATGTTCTTCTTTAAGGTAGGATAATATTCTCTAAAGACATTTTGAAAATGCTTGATAATAATGTTCTTAAAACGTATGTTGCATTGAGAACTTCCTTACTCTGTTATCATGGAGCATTGTGTGAACCTTTTAAAGAAGAGTGTGATATAATGTGTTCCCCCAAAACATCCTCAGAACATTGCAGACCAAAACATTATTGGAACTTAATGGTGAAATAATGTTTTAATCTTACATTCAAATAACTTTTTAGCGATATTTGTTTTTTAAAATAGTGTTCCTATAAGGTTAGCATTTGGCTACGACAGATAACTGGATTACAAAACAAGAACGTTCTCAAAGCAGCATTAAAAAATTGTTTTCAAGGACAATATCGAGGCCTTGAATGACTTTGGAACTTAATGGTGAAATAATGGTGGCCAATGTTGTGGGAACGTTCTTTGCCAGCTGGGGAAGCAAACAGAACAGACAAAAAGCAACTGTGGTTCAGGCAGAGTCGGAATCAAACAGGTCAAAAAAAAAGGACATTACTGGCATGTTGAGATTCATAGCACAAAGATGATCTGAAACCCGTGGAGGGGTGCTGGTGTTTGTACTAGAGGGGATAATGTGGAAACGTTAGCAGCTACAGTGAGTGTGCAGGTCGGTGGTGAGATCAGGTGACGCTGTTGGCAGGAACACAAAGATCACTGCAGAGCACTACACTGGCAGGAGAAAGACAATTGGGAGCCGATGAATGAAAAGAAAACAGGACTTTGACAGAATGTGACACAACTATTGTCAATTTTTGTGCACATGTTCGTCATCCAGAAAGAATGACTCCCGCTGCTTTTAGCGGTCCCATGACTTTTCCTTTCAGGGCCAAGCAGATATCTGTGGTTTTGATTTAGACGTTTGAACAGCTACTGGATGGATTTCCCAAAAATCTGGCACAGACACTCATGGTCCCCTCAGAAAGATCTCCCAAATTTTCATCCAGTGCCCTCATCAGGTTACATTTTAAATACATCTGCAAACCTGATCACGTTCCTATCATAAAGTACACTTTGGGTTTAGCGCAAAGAAATGTATGTTCAAAAGCATCATTTAAGGGCATGAAACATGTAATCAGCTGTGTAATTGTCTCCTATCTTACCAAACATACATACAGCTTCCTGATTCATATGTGTTTTCATGTTTGTGTGTTGCTAAGCATATTTGTCAGCGCTAGTCTATTTTTCCAAAGTGTGTTTTACAGAGGAAACATACCCTGTAATCCCCACCGAGCTGGCGTATTGTCAGTCCCTCTTGTTTTCCCCACATCTTGTTGCCAGACCCATCTCACACTCCTCAGGCTTTGCCACGTACTGCTGTGTACCTCTTAACATCAAGTGACCCGTGCTGCATTAAAAGTAAACTGACGCGAATCTTTTATTTCACGTAAGACTAAAAACAGCTTTAATAGATGTACAATCAAACTGTTTCCTTCCATCAAAATCAGAGCTGCATGAAAGTGCTTTGATACGTATTGGTTTACATAACTAAGAATGAAGGTGCATGTGTTGCCCAAAGACTGCATCAACGTATAGTGGAAACGTGAGCTAGCTGATGAATAGAGTATCTTAGAAATGTGGTTAATCAAAAGTCTAATGTTTATTTTTGTGTGTAGTCATGAAGCTGAGCTGCAGTTCGCCATGAAGTGACAGATTCTAAGTGTGCAATAATAGTCACACCTCACTTCTCTCAGGTAATGCGTTTAGCACCAAATGCCCTGTTCTCCTGCTCTCCATTCTATAGTATTTATTTTTTTTACCTGCTATTTACTACATTGTTATTGCTCTGTCATTGCTTTCTAGCCTCCTAAACCTATACATGAAACTCTAGCTTCCTGCCTTGTTCCTCGCTCTCCACCTGTTAACCTGTACAACAGTTAGTAACACTACCTATGCCTGCAGTATGTTGTATCTTTTAAATCTGTATCGGAGGAAATTGTGGACCATTGAAGAAAGTAGTAAAAAAATATATATATATCTCTCTCATTATTCTGGTGTTGAGCAAATAGAAATGATTTTGGCAATCCTAACTGACCTAAAACAGGAAAAGTTTAGTTTCATTTAATGTCAGATAGAAAAAACAGGTTATGTGTCTTTTTATAGTGTATGCAAACTTCTGGTTTCAACAGTTAGTTTCTTTTCGTTTTGTTAAGTTTACAGCTTAACTTGGCACTGCTGGCATACAAAATCCTGCCTGCCCTTACAGTTTACAGTCTGCAGAAACAACAGAATGTTCTTCTTTGATATTTGATGTATTGTTAATGTACACTGACCTGGCAAGCTTAATACAGCTTTTGTAGTTGTTTTTGCATCCTCTTGTGCACAGAGATCGTTTTTTAAATGATGGTTATGTTCCACTTTGAACACATTTGTATTAGTGCTAAGGCCTTAAAGAATCCAGACTCCAGAAGCCATCTGGTTCAATCAATGACTCCTTTAATTCATTCCATTTAATGTCTAAAAAGGTTTGTCACTGATGTTTTATCCATCGTCCTCATTCCAGTTAAGTGCTTGTTTAGAAATTTGTTGACTGAACCATCAGAGTCACCACTTTCATACTGTTGTCTACAATGATAACTGTGAACTACGGTTGATATGGACTTAAACCCGACACATTATAGAAAGTTCAACATGTAAAATATATCCTATGAAACATCAGTTAGTGACATAAACATTACATATATGTAAATCATGTTTGTGGGGCTTTGTAGGACATAAAGCAAGCTTTAACACAGATTATATAAACAAACCTGTGAAATCTCACACACACTTAATAGTTATTGCAAACATTTGTGTGAGTTGATGAGCTACATTCCAGTTGTTCCTCACATGAAATTTGAACTCGTACGTGGTTTTACTGATGTTTGTGAAAGTCTACAGTCTATGTGCCCTCCTGTACACATGAAGTCATGAAAAGCATTTACAATACATTACATTTACAGACATTTTACACTTAAGACCTTCATGTTTTTGAGCAAAGTACAGTCGAGTGCTAGAATATTTGCATACAATCGAAAGGAGCAGGAAACATTTTCCATGAAACATCCCCACATCTACTTATGGATTTTAAGATTCTGCATAATATTCAGACCAGCACATCTTTTTTTTTGCAACTTTAAAAACAACAGTAATAATTACACATCTGCATCCCTTTCTGTTTTTTTGGTATTTTTGATCTTTCTTTTTGTACAAAGCTGCTGGTCAAGGAGCGCTGGTGGAGCTTAGGCGGGGAGGCCGTGGACTCTGTAAGGCTGCAGGCTGGTCAGCGGGACAAAGGGAGGCGGGTTGGTCTCCATGTGAGGAGTCAGTGATGAAGGAAAACTCTGTGTGGCTGCTGTCTTTTCTGCCGGAGGGAAAAACACTGTTGCTCCCTGGATAAGAAGGACAGGACAAAGCAAAGAGAGGAAAGAAACAAAGAAAGACATTGACCACAGATTTCCTACATGTTCTCTGCATGTAATAAACACTGTAATTTCATTTATTCCATTACAATTGTAAAGAGTAATCTCACGGTAACGTCCAATATTATGTCGTTATAAAAAGTTAAAACTGTCAATGCTCAAAAAAAATCAAAAAAACATGAGCGTTGTAGAATTTCCTTGGCACATTTTTAGTAGTTTGATTTTTAAAAAATGCACTTATAGGGTTTTAACAAGCTTTCACTGGCATCAAAATGCCGCAGCCTTGTAAAGGATTCTAAAAGCTAGTTTATTGTTCTGATGTCATCCTGCTAGTAAGCACAGGTTTATTTCAAAGATCAAACAGAAATTTCCAATAACTGATTTAAATTGGGTGGGAAAGAGCTGAAACTTCATCATTCTTTTTCTACAACTTCTGCTTGTGGTAAAATTACATTTTTTCTTGAAAGGATGGTGTGGAGATTTAAACAAAAAACATTTTTTAAAAATTGCTTTGAATAATTGTTTCACTGCTAAATATGTGTGACCTTAAGATTGAAAAAACAACAATATGCGAATTTCCATCTTCATGAAACATTAGTTGTGACCCTTCAGATTCAGTTCTGGTTGATTTTCCATCTCTTGTGGTGACTGTAAGTAACAAATACAGCTTAATGACACCACAAACGTTCATTATGTGGCTACTTTACAGGTTGCTTAAAAGTTTGGGAACAGTTTAGAATGTCCATTGTTTTTTTTGCATAAATATGACAACATCAGAGGGCAGCTGATGTAGACACTCTTTAAGACAAGAGTGCAGAGGCCATGTCTTATTGGCCACTGAGGCTATACAACATGTGTGTGGATTCTTTGGTTAACCTTGAGTGAAACATGCGTCTGTGCTAAAATGAGAGAACTATTCACAAATATACACAATGCACACACTTACTAGCCTAGGTGCAAGACACCACCAAGGCTAAGCTGGCTCCACCATAGGGACCACTGTAAATGGGGGAAAGCCACACCTACCAAGATGCCAGGCTAGCTTTGAAAAAGTCTCACTTTATGCCATCTGAGCTGCTAGAGCCATGGTCCAGAAGGCATGGTGAGTGTTAAGCCATGTCCTGCTGCATTAAGGCCAGCATGCAGTCACCAAATGAACTGCCAGACACTGCATTCATGCATTAAAACCTTACAGATGTTGACAGGGACAACCAAAAGGCTGCTGTGCAAATCTCTGATAGAGATGCACCTTTCCTTAAGGCCCATGAGGTAGTAGGAAAATGCAAAATGTGAAATCATGCACACACCCTTGGATGCTTCCTTGCCCACAATCCAAAGGGAGAGCTTTGTCTTAGAGAGCAGTATTTGGTTTGTAGCAGACAAGCAGCTGGTCTGTAATCCTGTGTTCAATGAAGATACACTTTCGAGGACCTGAACGGACACAAATGTGACTGCCAATTATGTTACCCTGTCCAGAGGAGATCTTTCTGTGGGCAAAGTCGAATGCAATACAGGGCACATGTTCAGAAGAGCCAGTGGAATCATGTGAACTGTGGTTGCCCTCAAACCCAACAGGCCGAGTCACTGCTTTGATGTCAATATGCCCCGGAAATGGTACAAGCTAGCCTTGAGGGTGGTCTGTCTCACAGGAGTTTGGAAAAGGTTTCCCAGCCTGGCATCTAACAGCAAAGGCCCAGAAATTGGGCTGGATCCTGCTCTTCCTCCTGTTGAGGCACAGGCCTAGATGTTCAAAGTGCTGCTGGACCTGGCACTCCTCCATCGAATCAGCACAAACCAATCACCCAAGTGAATGAGGACGTGAAGAGATTCCCTTTGGAAGGATTCCAGGACTGCATCCATATACCATGTGAACAGGATCCAGTAATGTCTGTTGGAAATCTCTGCTGTAGAAATCAAGCAGTCAAAGAGGCCATGGCAAGTGATGTGTTTCAAAGAGTTACGTCAGCTGCCTCTTACATGTCGAATATTTAGGTTGGAGAGACCACCTTGGCATGACAGAGAACAGTGAGGAGCAAAAGTATGTGAACCGTCAGCAAAAGCATGAAAGTTGAAATAGGAGTCAGGTGTTTTCAGTCAAAAAGATTACTGTCAGGTGTTAGTGGGCATCTGTTTTGTCTCAGGAATCTGGATCTCTCTTATCTTCTCAACACATGGTTGTAGAAGTGGGTCATGGCACAAACAAAGGGGACCTATCTGGCTGGAAAAGACTACAAACCCACTTGTAAAGACTTTTGTCAGAGAGTTTGGTTGACAATCAAAGATCACTCCAAGAGCTAGAAGCTAATGTTCTTGAGTCAACCATCAGGAGAACCCTGAATACGAATGGTGCGCACAGCGGGGTTGCAAGAATAAAGCCACTGCTCTCCACCAGAAACAAAGGAGGTCATAGAGCCATTATTTGTGTCCCTTGTGTTTTCTCCTTGTCCCCTTGGTCTCCTGTTTGTCTGTTCCATGTGACTGTGTCTGGGTGTAGTCACCTGTTACTCTTAGAGGGAATCACCAGACACACCTGAAAATCATCCACTAATCACCTGCTGTAACACTTCAACCCAGTTTGTCACTCCACACCTCGCCAGATTGTTCCTCCTGCTCTCGTGGTAGTATCTCTGGCCAAACTCAGCTTGATCCAGGCAGAATGGTCAGTCAGGCAACCACTAAGCCACCGGCCATCGAGACCCTTCAAGAGTCCCACGCCAGTAACTCACCATCAACAGCCTCCTCACCTTTGAGTTTGCTCTCTTGGCTTCTCTCTCCATTACTAAAACCATAGGTGGCAAAACTTTTTAAACTGAGCACCTGAATCACAGAACTGCATTTGGGGCCAAACAACTACTAGTCCTAACAATGCTAGTCTGAAGGCCCATTGTAGACAGACGAGACCAAATTATATGTATACATTTTGGTTTAAATGGGAAATAATGGATTAAAATTCCTCCAAGTTAATGTGCAAAACCAATCAACAGTTTATTTATTTGCAGTTATTATTGGAACAGGGGGCTGCACAGGTAGTAAAAGCAAAGCTTCACATACTTTTGCCTCACAGAAAACACAATATTGGATAATTTTCCTCTCTGAATAAATGACAAAGTATAATATTTTTATCAAACATATTTAGCTATGGGCTGCAAGGTGGCGCAGTTGGTAGCACTGTTGCCTCGCAGCAAGAAGGTTGCCGGTTTGCATCCCGGTGGGGGCACCGGAATCTTTCTGCATGGAGTTTGCATGTTCTCCCCGTGCAGCGTGGGTTCTCTCCGGGTTCTCTGGCTTCCTCCCACACAGTCCAAAAACATGTTGAGGTTAATTGGTGATTCTAAATTGTCTGTAGGTGTGAATGTGAGTGTGCTTGGTTGTCTGTCTCTAAGTGTAGCCCTGTGATAGACTGGTGACCTGTCCAGGGTGTCCCCTGCCTTCACCCTAAGTCGGCTGGGATAGACTCCAGCCCCCCCGCGAACCTAGTGAGGATTAAGCGGTGTTTCGATAATGGATGGATGTTTAGCTGTGTGTGTGTGTGTGTTTTTTAAAATCTATTTTTAGGGCTTGTTTGAGAATCTTTAGGTCACATTTATGCAGAAATATACAAAATTACTAAAATACTAAAAAGTGTACACAAACTTTCAAGCACTCATCTTGAGAAAAGAGCAGGATTTTGACACTAATGTTACAAGATGATGAACAGAATTAGTGCATCTGTGCCCTCCACTTATGGTCAAACAGCAGGATTTCATACTAGAGTTACGATTTTATGTTTTCTTAGCTGGGCAAGGGGGGCTCTGTGCTTTTAATCTGTGCTGACAGTTGATATTTTGGAACACTTGTGATTTATTTAACTACTTGTCGAGCTAAATGTATGTGGTCTGCGTTATCATTATCACTGTTTCAGGTGTCGTTTTTCACTGATTTATGTCCATAAATACGGCTGAAATATTCTATTAGAATGAGGTGTGTCATAAAAAATAAAAATCTACAATCTAGGTGCCACCGATATGTTGTGTTTAAAAGGTGAAAAGAGGACAAACAAGATCAGGATTTGGAGGAATCAGAACCGCAAATCATGTAAATCAAGTTATCTGGGAAGCATACTTGTTTTTAGTTTCCGACCGTGAGACATTATTCTGTACCTCAGTGTGAATGAAGTAGGTAAAGGTTAAGTTCTGATCATGTTCACATTAGAACTAGTGGTCGCAGTATATGTTACACACTTTAAGATAGACTTGAAATGTGTATTTTCTAGATAAAGGGCAAAACAAAAAACTTTTTACTTTCAGTGGTGCCAAAATTAGAAACAAGGTAACACTGGACTCCATGGCAACTTTCTGCTTCATGATAACATCCTCGAAAACACGTCAAAAATCTAAGGAGTGGAAGGTGAGAGAGGTTCATACCCTTACAAACTGTCTGAGATGGAGCCAAATTTGAACCTCTGTGCTGTCAAGACTTTTTAACTAATGGAGATGAAACAGAAATAAATCAACAGAGAGGAAATACTAGACTTGTGTTTGTAACTGTATCTTGTGCTGGTGTGTGTGCGTGTGTGTGTGTGTGTGTGTGTGTTTGTGTCGACTGCACACTGACTGGGTGGAGCTGGTGTGCTGTGTGAGTGTTGGCGTCCGTCAGCAGAGGAGCTGTAGGGGAAGATGCTGTGCTCTGAGAGGGATCGGCCACAGGGCTGCTACACCTCTGACACAAAGAAAGAGAAACACAAACACACACATGCACGCAATATTATTTTAAATGCAAAGAGACAGAAACAAAGAGAGAGTTTTAGTGATCTGTTGGGAATCACAGAAGAACTCTGTAACAATCTGGTGTTTATGTATACACATATTATGCTTAAAATGAAGATGTGTCACATTGAGGCTCTAAATATAAAATATGGATGATTAGGATGATCTGATAATAAGATTTAAGCCAGGAACACACAGTGCTTTGGCCCTCATCATGGAAAGTCAGCACCACTGACCATCATCACAAGTTAACATGCTTACATTCTAAATCTGTCAGTCACTTCAAAATTTAAAACACTGCAGACTCATGACCTCCACTATCTCCAGAGTTAATTGAAGCATGCACACTGAGCCTGAACGATCAAGAAGGAAAAGATGCTACTCAGAAGAACACAACCGTCTAACAACCATAATATTATTTTATAATCATTTAATTTTGGTTGTTAGTAAAATACATGAGTCTAATTGATCTCCATGTATACAGTGTAGTATACATACAGTATGTAGGAGGTGCAGCAGCGTGTTTTTAGTCCAGCTGGGAAATGTCAGTTGTAATAAAAATAAATAAATAAATAAATAAAAATTTAAATCTAAGGAGAACCTTGGTTCACATAGATTTTTTCTATCTTTTTCCCAATAGTCAGTATACTGACTTTTTTTCCCTAAACACCAAAGAGCAACCAAACCAAAAACTATCTAGAGTTAAAACTTGTCTCTATAACACATGACTGCTACTAATCACAAGGCTGGCCTGTTGCTCCACAAATACCCAACAGTGAGGAAGGTGTTATTAGAATATACAGGTCCAGGTGAAGATACTCTACAAATTATTGCAAAATGTGCTGACAACAGCAGAGCAGTTGTGGTCACGGACAAAAGTTCTTACATTTATATGGCTCAGAGACAACTAGAGAACATTTATTATGAACAACTAGACGCAGATATGACAGACAAGATGAAAAAAAAGAAATGGAGGAAATGCTTTTCTAAGCGTGAGACCAAAATTGGATCTTGGAAACTGAATTTGCCATCTTAATGAATGAAAATTCTCATACTGCATGCTTTTTTCCATGTTACCCAAGATTCATAAGGGCCTGGAACATCCTGGGGGCAGAACCAGAATCTCTGACTGAGCCCTGTTCTCAGCTTGTGGACTGTTTAATGAAACCTCTTAAAGACACTGCAGGTGTACTGCGCAAACTTATTGGCATTAGGAGACATTTCCAGACTGTTATATGGTGACTCTACACAGGGGCTCTTTATACACCAACACAGACCACCATGAAGGCCTTCTAGTCCTACAACATTATCTGTTATGAACCACTCACACTTCAACGTACCACTTTCTCCTCTCTCTCATAGAATGAACTCATCACATCACTTTGATTCTTTTCCAGGACTCCCTCTGTAGGCACCGTAGGCTACAGAAGTAGGTGCCTGCTTTCCACCCAAATACGCAAAAGTCCCCTTGGGTCACAGAAAGCATATCTACAATCAGTCACACAGCTTTTTCTGATAAAATCTTGTTTTGGACCCACTACATCAACAACATTCTTCGATTTTGGTCAGATACTGATTGTGAGCTATTACAGTTCTACAACTACATTAGCCCAAATCTAAAGTTAGTAACAGATTGTTCCAAAACATTTAGCAAATTCCTGGATCCGGCCCTCAGTACAGATGAGAACGATCTTTTTCTCACTGTAACACACTGCAAAATGGCAGGAGAACTTCATTGAGGGCTGACAATTATTATCCAAAAGGGATTAAAAAACAGCATTGTTTTTGGACAACTCTAGTTCTTGGACACATTTGTGCTGATGAGACAGACTTTAAAGAGCACGCTCCAAAAAATAAAATCCAGATTTTGTTAATGGGGCATTAATTGAGGCTGCAATTGCTAAGACCTGTTTTCTGGCAATCCAACAAACCGCTGCTGAAAATAGCTGTAGACTGTAATTTGTAACACACAAAAAATCAACATCATTAAATCCAACTGGAAAGTCTTGCATAGTGATCGGAAATCCCTGAAGAAGATGCTTGTAAGAAGGTCCTATCAGTTTCCAAACAAAGAAAATGGATGAACAAAGTTTTGGGGGACTTTCAAATGTGCTACATGTAATTGTTTTAAGAGGACACTTCAGAGCAGGACTTTCTATTTATCAACTATAACTCTGAGTTTGTTGTCTTTTGCCTGCTGTTTCCTTGCACGTGCTTTTACGTGTGTTGGACTAAAAGAAAGTTACGACTGTTTTGCTGAACACAATATATTTAATCTCTGTCAATAATGAAGACTACCCCATGGCCTACTGCTATAAAGAGATAACCCTCTACTCTTAAAGATTCAGGGCATTGAGATTATGAAAAGGCATGTTGGATGTTTTTGTGATGGTTGTGTTGCTGATTTCATCATTTTCTTTTTAGAATTTGCATAAACTATTATAAATCATTGTTCTTTAATACTGAGGTTTGGTGTTCTTTCAATTACTGACTTTGAGGCTTTGTTGAATTCTTTGCATATACTGTATGCTTTTCTCCTTTTTTGTTGATGGTGTTTTGAAAGGAGGTGTGAATTTGAGAGATGTCTCTTCACATGTATAATCAGTGGACGAGAACGTTTCTGGAGTTGGGGTCCAGTATTGTTCGTGCAGCTCTTGTCTGACTGATACAGAAGACATTTGCGCTTGTGCCTATTTGATTAACTGAAAATGTATATTAAGGCCTACCTTCCTCATCTCATTTGCACAATGCCCTGAAGAGAGCAGCTTTGTAATCAGTCCAGCTAGAACATATCAATAAAATAAAGACATGAAGACAATAAGAAGTGCGTTGGTTTAGAGATTTTTCTGTCTCTCTTTCTTTTTGTCTGTTATATGGTGCACTTGCCACATGCTACATGCGATTAGTGATTCGCACATCCTTCATTGTAAAACCTTTGGTGAGTCAATGTGTTGTTTTGTTCTCTCTTTGGGTGGCCTGTCTGCAAGTCTGCTTGACGTCAAAGCCAAATCATGCTGGAGGCTCCAAACCTATAAATTTAATGCACTGTGAGTTCCTCTGTATTTTGGGTAATCTACAATCTAAAAATAAGCAAAGCAATAAATGTGAAACCATTTACACAACCAGTACAGCATGGAGCACGTATGGGATGGACAGCACATAATTTACCACTCCTACGTGGACTGTGGAATGTCAGAGAGAAACTGACAGATCCATGATTTAAGAACTGAATTATATTAAATTTTAAAACATCAGGGAAAATTCTGCAAAAACAAACATCCCACAGTGTAAACACAGACCACCAACTGATGTAAAGATTACTCAGAGAACGATGAGAAACAGTTCCTGAATATCCCTTGGAGTACAGTTAAATCCATCATTAAGAAATGAAAGAAGTACGGCACATGTGTAAATCTGCCTGGAGAAGGCCATCCTCAAAAACTTGACTAGACTAGTGGGGGAGGCCACCAAGACACCTATGACTCCTCTGATGGGGTTACAAGCTTCAGCTGCTGAGATGGGACAGGCTGTGCTTACTACAGTTGACTGTGTTCTTCACCAAAGTGGTATGGGAGAGTGGCAAAGAGAAAGCCGCTGTTGAGAAAAAAAAAAAGCTATTTGATCTTGATCAGAGTTTACCAGAAGGCAAGTGTAAATCTCAGGAGTCAACTGGAAGAAAGTTCTTTGGTATGATGAGACCAGAATTTAGCTTTTTTGCCATCAGACTAGTCTCTGTTTAGCGTACACCAAACACTGCACAGCATCACAAATACACCATGTTTTTGTGAAGCATGGTGGTGGCAGCATTATTACGTGGGGGTGCTTCTCAGCAGCAGGCCCTGGGATGGTTCTAAAGGTAGAGGGTAACAAAAACGCAGCAAAGTACAGGGAAATCCTGGAGATCAACCCGATGCAATCTACAAGAAAACTGCAACCTGGGATAGGATTTGTTTTCCAGCGAGACAAATAGCTAAAGCACACAGCCCAAGCTACACAGTTTAAAGAAAACTAATTGAACTTTATTGGTCAAGTCAGAGCCTGGACCTCAATCCAACTGAGAATTTGTGGCTGGACTTGAAAAGAGCCGTTCACTCATGATCCCTGTGCAACATGACAAAGCTTGTGCAAAAAAGAATGGGGTAAAATTGCAGTGTCCAGATGTGCAAGGCTGATTAAAACCTATCCACACAGGCTCAATGCTGTAATTGCAGTTAAAAGCGCATCTACTAAACACTGTTTTGATGGGGATGAATACTAAGGAAGTCACTTATTTTTCAATTTATGTTTTTAATTAATTGACATTACTTTGTAGAAACCTGTTTTTACTTTGACATGAGTCTGTTGTTGTGACTTCTAAACAAAAAAACTAATTGTATTGCCTATGAGTCAATGTTGAAAAGGAATGAAAGAGAAGAACGTTCAAAGGGGGTGATAACTTTTTATAGTCACTGTTTGTGGTCAGCTGGCTGTCATGTTTACTCCTGCAGAGTTTAGCACCACCAGGCCAGATCACCTCGATGTCTGGCAGCACAAAGCTCAATGAACGCCCCACAGACCACAAAATCTTTAGTGTCCTAAGAAAACAGGGCTGAGTGTGTGGAAGCAGTTTTCAGTGGAGATTGAGGACAGGCCACGCATTTTAGTGTGAGTTGAGGTCAGGACACAGCACCATGTGAGGTGAGCTTCACTGTGCTGGAGGAGCTGAATTCCATATCAGGTTAGTGCCTACCAGGGTCATTTCTCAGCTAGACTAGAAAAGTACTGAACTGACGTTGCAAATATTATTATTTTTTTTATCATTCATCATTAAGGTTTCATATTTGCTTGTTGTATTAAATGAAAGAAAAATAGTAAAAAAAAAAAAATGTGTCCAAGAGACCAAGATAATGTCTTCTGATTGTTGTTTAGTCAGTTCAACAGTCCAAACCCAGAATATATTCAATTTACTTTTAAAATAAAAGAAAACCTTCACATTATGCAGAAGGAAAGAGTGGATTCTTTTGCACATTTACTTTTCAAATTTGATAAAAACAAAGTTCTTGTTCGTTCTTGCTGTTTTTTGCTACACACTAAGATTAATTATAGATTTTAGTTGGAAGGAGCTGCAATTAGGGATCTTGGTCTTTGTGTAAAGACACACCTCAACAATCCAATCTAATGATTACATTTGCAATATGTATTACAAGATACTGTCTTGTTTTTTTTTTTTTTTTTAAACTCCAAACTGGCATCAAACATAGCACGTCGAAGAAGGTGGAAACCACATTTTTTGTGGCACTACTTAGAGCTCCACTATAGTCACGATAATCTCCTCTCAAATGAAAAACCACAGTAATATGCTGAATTTGCAGCATGATGGTTTTTATAAAAACGTTTATCTAAGCTTTCAGGACAGTTTGATGGGTGACGTGTCTCTGATTGTTTTACAAGTGAAAGCTGCACAAGACGAGCAGTGAAGGATTGTTTTTGATAAGCCTCACTGATGGACTGGTCAATAAACAAGCAGAGACAGCCCCGATAACCCTGCTAATACAACTGTCAGGGTTTTTCAGCTTTTGTTAGCTGTCATGGCCCACTCTCAACTTGGCATCCTGTTGTTGATGTTTTTACTGCAACTCTGGTGTTAATATAACAAGAGAGTCGGAAAGCACATGATCAAAAATTGATTTAAAGCAACACAGACTTCAAAATACTGATACTGACCTTAATAATTTATTCTTTTTAAGAGACCATAAAAACACGCTGTGACCAAGAGACACAAGAGACAAGCTTTTACACGCCAGATTGATTGCAACACAACAGCATCTGGACTGATGTGGACTTGAATGAATCAGTTTTCGGTATTACCAGTGTCGTGTTTCTGATTTTGCAGTGACTGTTTTCCAGCCATCTAACCACTGCATGTGAGACAAACATTTACACTCTCATCTCAAGTAGACCAGACTAATTTTCTTTCCCTCAAATAGAGTATGTGGTCTTCATGTCATCTGGTTGATTGTTGGTATGCTGTCCAGGAAACGCCACATTTACTAGAACTATGTAACAAATCAGAACCTATCTCTGGGTCGCAGACTCCCAACAAACAGTGTGTAACCAAGCCTGACCTCTCCTATTCTCTGGTAGCTATTTAGTATTTCTTACACTTGACAGCACACAAGTCTCCACATGGGGCACTGGCTTTGATGATGCCAACCTATAAAAAGAAACAAGAATACAACCAAAGAATGTAAGACCCACTTGAGGTTAAGAAAACATATTATGTGTCATTTGGTGTTTTAAAATATTACCCAACATGACAACATCTGTGTAAAACCAAGCTTGGATTACATTCAGCTTGCCTCTGTTTCACCACAGAGTCGAGTTGTGTTGTTCAGAGATCAGGCTTCTTAAACACACAGTGTTAGGCCTAGAACTCAATCACAAAAATAAAACCGTATATGCAACCAGAACAGGGTTTAGACGTTCTTTTTTACTATGGTATATATAAATAAAGTTGAGTTTCTGTTATGGGATGTGTACGACGTTGTACCACTTTTTAGCAAATGAATGAAGTTTCACATTGTGAGAATGACCCTATAACATCTGGTTTTAGTCCTATTCCAAACAGACTGTTATAGTGTCTGTAGCTTGTGTGGATGAGTGTGTGAAACCAGGACTTTCAGATAACATTACGGTTGTAAAATCTGTAGTTTAGTGGTGCAGAAACTTGGAAGTAGTTCGGAAGTGACCACAGGTTACCATTAATGGGCTGCATTTCACTCATTATTTTATACGTAAAGATCCGTAAAAAGATCCGAGCACAACAGGCACCAAGAAAACACAGTAATCCATCAAGTCACTGTTTATTGGTCTTAATTCACTCCTATTGTTTCCACCATCTTTGAATGTCCCGAAGGGTTACAGTTCCAACAGAACTCTGACCTGTGCCCGTACGATCGAAGCTAATGGTAAAGTTAGGCATAACAGCCGCACAACTTGTTAACACAAAGGATTCTCCTTTTGTTGTGGTGACATTGCCATCAAAAAATACAAGTAATCCACTGAATCCTGTTCCTCAGATGCTGGGTGTGCATGAAGACTGTTGTGTTCATGCCAGCCAGCAGCAAAATGTGTGGGGTGCCTTGCTTGTGGCTGACAAACTTTACAGTACAGCAACTCCATAATGTAAATAAACCTGGTGGACTGTGAGGCCGCTGTGAGGAAAGGTAGATGTAAATGTTTTCATATCCTAACAACTTCTACTTTACCCCTCAAAGTTTGTAAGAACCACAAAACACAATAAAAAACGTTGCTTACCATGTGGGAGATTAAAGTTACGGCCTGGATATCAGTTTCATATCCTTTATTATTTGTCCTGAGGGTTTTGTTGCTGTGTAGTCAACTCTGAAATCTTTGTAATGAACACCAGGCTTCTCCTGGATCCACTACTTTACGATCATCAGCTGATCATGACAGTTCTGTAGACTCAGTTCCAAGCATAACCTGAGCCAAGATAGAATCTGTGTACAAAGAAACCCATCTTGTGTCTCAATTTTAGAAAATTATGGACAACACATGGACTAAATATTTTGCACTCTGGGGCTTATGTCCCTGTTCTTCCCTGCTGCTTTCTTATTCGTTTATCTGTGCAGAGTACAACATGTGATAATGTTAATGGCACGACATCAGAACAGGACAAGTCCGGCTTCATGATGGTGGGAAGCTATCAGGTTCTACTGTTTTGGCAGAGCACGGTCCACTCTAGATGCTGCAGTCTTTTGGGCTTCCAAAAGTCAAAGTGTGTTGTCAGCCTAGTTCATGTTGATGGCTTAGAGAGGACGGCCATCAAGTGATGTTTAACAGTCAACAGATTGTGAGGAAGCAACCAACGTTTCGGTAAAGCCTTGGACTTTTCCCTTGTCTCACCCTCTCTAGCAAACTGTTTTCCCCTCTCTTCTCAGTTTTTTGATGGATTGCCGCATTGCTACAAGTGAGACATCTTTCCTTCATTTTAGAATATTTATGTGAAATAAATCAAGTTTTAAACCTTTCCTGTGGTGCGGTTTTTGGTCTTTGCTGAAACTGTTTGGTCATATCTCTGGAATTTGTAGGTCCAGAATTTAGGGACTGAATGTCAAAATGCAAACTAGTGAGGGCAGCAAGCATTTAGAAAATTTGTGTGGGAACCTTTTTTTGTTTTTTTTATTGTTTCAGTAAGTGTTAATTTTTAGTCTTTGTACAACTGCAACTTACACAAGTGTGAGAGCAGAAGACAAAGTGGTAACAAGACAAGGAGTCCATATCCTTACTAGCAGCTGAGAGACTGTACTTGACCATGGCACTGAGTTAGCTAATGTCATGCTAACATTCTCACAATGACAATGTCAGCATGATGATGTTTACCTGATCTAGTGTTAACCATGTTCACAGTGTCTTGAGAAAGCTGATGGAAACTGAGGGCAGTGGTGGATCGCTGGCAGTTAACTGAAGTCTTAGGTAAAATACTATTTATTATTTTGACCTGATCATAGCTACACAGAAAAAAGTCAGTGAGGGAAACATGAGTGTCCTCAACAAACGTCCTGACAATCCACCCAGTACTATGTAGGATGTTTTTGTCTGAATTAAACTACTAGATAGACTGACCTACAGGTCTGGACTCACACTGCAAAAAACATTGGCTGTTTTCAACCTACAGCTTGTGCTTGTAATGACAGTGTGTGAAAACATAATCCCTCATCAATTCTGCTGTGACAGCAGAGGAATGAAAAGCTGCATGAATGGATGCATGGTCGTGGGACACATATGAGAACAGATACAGAATTAGTTTTGGTGACATAAAATGAGCCAATGTCTCTTGTTCGGCCCTTTTCTAAATCCTACGAGTCAAAAATCAATTTGTGCAGCTTTACAGTCCAATTGAAGTTTGGCTTCTTTTTTGCAGCAGAGGTGACTTTTTTTTTCTCAAATGTATGCCATTTCAATATTAAAGAAAATTAGAAGAAATCTAAAAACTTTTAGATTTATGCAGCCTCTGAGTGGGTCAGCAGGGCCTCAGAGACGTAATGCAAAAAGAGTCACTTGTTTTAAAGACCCCCTTTGGTGACAATAAAGTTTTTTTTTCATATGGTGTTTTTTAAATGTCAGATGACACATCACAAGCAAAACATGCAGTCAGTGCCATGGCTGAATAAATCCACCATAAATCTGCAAGGTACCGATAACATTCGCATAAAGATGGATTCAGACTTCTGGGGTTTCAAACGAACCAAAACGAACCCATCCTGTCAACTTGCAGGGTGGGGATTTCTGTGGTATTGGTTTAATTATTGACCAGGGGAAGACTTTACCTGAGCCCAAATGTACCATGTTCACAAATGACAACCTGCCAAGGTGAGTGCGCAACAGGTTGCTGTGTATGTCTTACCAAGTCCTTGATGCTGCCCAGCACAGCTGTAGTCAATATCCCTGTGAAGAAGGCCACGAGGTTGAGGCTGGCGAGGACCCAAATCACAACGTACAGAACAAAGACTTCCTCACAGCTTTGTACTCCGGCAAACTCATAGTAGTTGCTGAGGTAGCCTCCACTGCAGAACAAAGCAACGGCTCGTTTTATTTTGAATTATTTGTTGGACAAAAACATATATTATTGTCAAGTCGGTCCTGAAGTGGTCATGAGAATATTTTTGCAGAGGATGGCGATTGGTTTGATCAATTTGAGATGGCATTTAACACTAACAATATTGCAGGATAGTGGTGCATTGTCTCACTTGGCACAGTCGTACAGGTCGCAGCAGTAACAGGTCCCACTTCGTACCGTCATGGTGCAGGACTCCTTCAGGTTCCAACATGACACCTAAAAAAGAAAAGCGTAACCAGCAAATATAACAGAGACAAATCCAACGCAACTGCAGTTGAAATAGAAAATCATAGAAAATTTAGTTTCTCTTGCATAAATCCAAGTGATGCTGGACCTGTCCAACCTTTACATAACTTTAACATGTACATGAGTATACATCAGTCTATCTTTACTCACAGACATGTAGAAATTCTCATAAATGTAGCTGCTGCCGCTGCTGTAATACTGGCATCTCCCTGCTTTCAGCGGACGGATGTCCTGGCAAAAGTTAAAATATGAAGAAAAATCATCCACAAACGTTTCCTCCAAGTCAGCACAAATCACTCTTGTTTGGATAGAACAAAACAAATAATTTGGATGGCACATTTGAACAGAGTAAACAACAGCCAAAAAAACAAATTTTCCAAAATTCACTCAGGCTACTGAAAAAAAAAACTATTGTTGGCTTTGATAAACTGGTAAAATAAGGTTCACTTTACTGGAAATTGTTTCTCTGGTGATATCCACAGTAACATGGCTGTCAGGGGAGGAGGAATAAAGTCTTGAATACATTTCCATTATTGTGGATCTTGCAGCATGTGTGCTTTGATTTGCACCAACAGTGATTTCAACAGGACTGATGCAGTTTTGGAAAACAGCCTCAAATCATGGGTGGAAATGTTCTCTTTATGTGGTGACTGCTGATGGTTCTTCTTTTGTGGGGAGTGTTGTGCCCTTTCATTGACGATGTCTGTAATAAATCTTCATTATAGGGCCTACGAAAAATGAGATGGTACATCTGAAATGGTTTATTTTGACATAAAAAATTTAATGCAACATTTCCTAATGTCCTCAACCGAATCTTTTCAAGGGGACGTCTTAAGCTTTTCCTCATTTTCTGTCATATGCATACATAGTAAATAAAGTTACACAATAAAATGTTAACATTAAATGTGGCCAAAAGTTTAAAATAATGAGGTGAGTGTAAGTACAAATAGTCCCAGTGAGAAAAAAACTCTGGCTGCTTTGCATGCCAGGTCTCAGAGTAATTTTTACGCTTGCATATGTTGGTTTTGTCATGAATTTCTTTATACAGTCATTTGCTGCAGGCAGAGCAAGTCCAAAAAGTGCAGGTCACAAGAGTCCAAACCTGATCTCTACCTTGAGACCTCAGTACTAACTAATGTCACCCAGAAAGTGACTGAGTGTGTGAGGCTGCAAAGGTTTGAGATGCTGTAAAAAAAAATATGACAGCACTTAGCAACACCCCTATCACATTACCTTGTTGACGCCAATACGTGCTGTGTACGATTGTCTTGGACAACTGGGACTTGTAAAATTACATTTTTTTCAAACAACTACACACAGACTGATTATGCACACTGACTATAAATCTGTGTGCTTATATTAGAATTTATTTATTTATTTATTTTTTTTGTAAAATTAGGGTTGTTTGTTCCTTCTATTCTTGTTTGTTGACCCTTTTTTGCTTCCCATGTTAACCACATGTTGAACATTACAACATTATGAACTGTGAGTAATTCCCTCAAGTCTGCAGGAAGGTGGACTTCCACAAACTGTGTATGCTGTGAGAGAGCCCTCATGAATTTGATGATTTGACAGTGGAACAGCCCCAAACCTTCACGTATTCTGTGGGGAAACACCTCATAGTGAGTCCCTGAGTGTGGACAGCAGGCTTGTTGGAGATGAACCAGACATGCATGGAATCAATCACAGGCGATCACTGCACAATATATGTCCCCTTTGTTTGACTCGATCAAGTCGTAATCTGATGTCATGCAAACACAGGCAACAGAAACGTTGTGAAATCAAAGCAGCTGCAGTTTGTTTTTAAGAGGCCCATACATTGCTCTCAGGGCATGGCTCCCACTTCATCTAACAGTTGTGCTGTTGATGGAGATGTTTAGGAGTCAGAGCGGTTGAATACATTCAGATTACACATCAGTAACTGTATAAAATATGTAGTTCTGGTCTGTTGCGTACTCAGGATTCTTAAAATAAGTATAGATGTTTTAGCTATGACAGTCTGAATATGTGACGGATCAATAATGAAAGGTGTAGTCTTGTATTTCTTTCCTCTGTATTTGACTATTTGTCAGTGTTTTCAAAGTATTTATTTAGTTTGAGTAGGATACTGATTTACATTAGAGTACATGTAATATTACAGATTATCTGTTCGCATTTTAATAGGCTACCCTGTCATAACTATAACTATTGGAGACTGCGTATGAACTAATGTGTGTGTCTGATAACGTTTGAATAAATCATGTTTCTGTCATGACCTGTGCAGACTGAAGGCTGCTGGACTCCCTACTGCTGCATTTTTTCATTTTTTAGATGAGGCTCAGTTTATCTTGAGCACAAATACTGGGACTACAGCAGTAATCACAATTTCCTATTTTGTATTCATGTATACAGCTGCTTCCACTATAATGTCCTGGCAGCTTTTTGTTGGCAACGCGCAGCATTTATACGTCAATCTGCCCTAAAAATAAAACCACTGGCAGGTCAATTGATCATCTTGTTACAATGCAATGCTCTGCTGGGAAACTTCTGGTCCTGGAAAGTCATTTAGATGTTAGATTGACACATAGCCCCCCCATCTAAACATAGTTCTGGACCAAGACTAACCCCTTCATGGCAACAGCACTCCCCTGATGCTAGTGACCTCCCCCAGGCAAGAAAACGCACCTCACCACAGATCTTACTCCACGTATCAGCAAAAACTGCTCAGATAATCTCCATTTCACTAATTGGGTCACTTCTACACAAGAAACATGACAACAAGCCCAAGGCGCTGGCCTCCATACACTCCTGGTTTCAATCTGATCAGCCACCCATGAGATGCATGGAGGCCCCACCCTCATCCCACAGAACCCAAAAGATCTGCAGCCAACGTCCTGGTTTCCAGACACCACAGGACACTCCCAGAGGTCTAATGTCCATGTCCCAACAGGCCAGAGCTGTTGTTTAGGATGATATATACCTCTATATTTATGAAGAAACACTGCTTTTTTTCTGTAGACCTCATTTTGCTTTTGTAAAAATACCTTAACAGTAACAAATGTCTATTTCAAACCTACAACTTAACAAAATATCACATGGATTAAACAGATTTGTGCTGATGTTGAAACCACATTTTAGTTTGGGTGAAAGCGTTTTTTGGACACTCAACTGAATATGCCCTAGTTATCAACTCAAATCAGCAACAAAATCCCACCTAGTACTGGAAATGTTTACAATTTAAAGTGTAGAAGGTTTCATTTCAAATGTGATTAATACACAAAGACCTGACTTCAGACTGATAACAACCTTACACGTTGCTTTTACATCTATCTTAGATGTGAACACAGACACATGACTGACGGTACCAGTTATCACTTTCTGCATTAAGTGTAAGTCTTCACAGATAAAGCACATAGTTTTATTACTCAGGAATGTAGAGTTGTTTTCTTTAGTGAGGCTCATCGCATCCTGCTGCAGAAATATTAGTCAGAAACCATTTCTTAAGGTTCTCTGTGATGCCTCACCATCAGACATCTGGACGCATAAAACCATTAACAACCTGACTTACGTTAATTCTTATGTACTGATTGAGCCTCTTGGATGAAACTTCAAGACCAAACTACCAGCTCTGTGGTTTTCTCACAATGTGTTTTCACAACTAGTAATCAAAAATCAAAGCTGGGAAATGCCATAAAGGCTGGACTACAGGTTGTGGTAACTCTTTCATGGACACAACTGTGCAAAGTGTCAGTACTGCCAACAGTGATGCTGGCACACACTGCTGGCCAACAGGCTGTCAAAGTGGACCACAGTCAACCAGCAGAGAGCTGTGTTATTGTTTGGGGATCTACTGTTACTGCGTTGTTTCATCATCCAGCACAGCCATCTATAGGGTTTCAATGTTCACATGCAAGTGTGGGTAACTCACCATGTTTAAGACAATACAGACACCATCGATCACCAGGCACAGAAATGAGGTGATGATCCCGAAGCTGAGGAATACAATGGCAGCTGTCAGCTGGAAGAGGAACAAAGAAAAAAAGCAGAACTGAAGGAGCTTCCAAACAAAACAATAAAAACTGCGTTATTTGGTTTAAATAGTAGCACAGCTTGACAAGAATGTAGCTTATGGCTGGGAAGATTATTTTTTTAAAATTTTCTTTCCAATGGACAAAAGTTTTATGCACCAATCAGACATTTGAACACACCAGCATGAAGCTTTTAAGTTTCTTCACGAGGCAGTTAAAACCATGTCGGTGAAAGAAAATGAAAGATGTATTTTTAAGATCCAACATTTATCAAAATTTGTGTCTATGAGTCTATATGTGTCAATGTGATTTTATACATGCCTTTTCTACAACTAAATACACTACATCAATACAAAAATATTCTGTAAGTATTCATGTTTGAACACTGACTCTTAAAAGTCATTATTATTTCTGCCTACTTGAGAGCAAACAGAGCATGATAATTGTGTAAGCAGCTGTGCAGTGCTGAGAGTCTAATCAGCCTCAGTAAATTTCCTTCATTCCCGCTTTGCATTAATCACCATTTAAACTTATCATATCCTGAAAAAATGTTTTAATGAATTGAATATGGAAAATGGAAATTCCATTATGCAATATTATTTTGCACTGAATAGGTTTACTGTCTGCTCTGATAGTTCAAGGTCTTGTTAAAAAAAAATTTACTTTCCCTGCTAGTGAACCGATCCAGCTCCAAATCCAAACACATTCAGTCTCTATCCAAAAACTCCGTGAATGGAACTCTTGTCTGGAAAAGTTCTAAAGTCCTCTGCGAAAAGGATGCTCTACTATTGATCTGCCAGCACAAACTAGGATTGTTTTGACAGCATACTTTGAGAGAACATAAGGTCAGGGTGAAGTAGTGGTAATGGCCGCTCTGCTGTGATCAGAACTGGGGTCTTTTGTGTGAACTCTGCCTCCAGAAAGAAGTCCATTGTCTACTTTAAATCTCTGTTTGTGCTTACGGCTCTGTGAGCTTTTCTCTCAGCTGGTTTCACGCTTGCAGGATCCGTAATAAAACCTACAAAACTCTATTCTGTGAGACATAATTCATTCTGTACTTTACAGATTGCTGTATCGCTGTATGCAGTGTCTCTTCGTGGTGCTGCAAAGACAGTTTAGAAAATTACAGCAGGGCACCAAAGTTCACGTAATTGCAGACAAATATGGGAGTAATTGTAAAATGCTACTTGCTGCCCCTTGAGGTTAGTGGACTAAAAAATCAAAAGAAATAGTTCCATTCACTGCCAACAGACACTCTCTTTTTACAACACTCAGACAGTTTATTCAAAAATAAAACACAGATTAGAAAATCTGGCCCACTTTGTAGAACATCTGTGAAACCCAAATATCCCCATAATGTGTGGTAAATGAGAGTGATTACAAATGTGGAAATGAGGAAAAGTTACACGATACACATGAGACTTTCATCAGAAGCAATAAAATAAATCAGCCTAGACATGACTTCTGATACCTGGTTGAAGATCTAATTAGGGAAACATCTTCAAATAGCATTAGTACAGCAGCTGACCAGACCAATTACTTCAGCAGCAACATGCTTCTTACTTAAACAACCATATGAGCTTTTTATTGTGTCCGATGTGGAAAAGATAGTGAACCAGGACAGAAGAGTCAACAGACGTCACTTTCACAAACTCTTAAATAAGCTGCCTTGTCCAGAGCCGTGTTTTAGTCAAATAAATGTGCAAAAAACAACTGAACAGTCAGCTAGCATCTATGTCTGTTTTTTCCATCTACTGCAGTCACTTAATGTTGTTTTTAATATTTTAATGCGAGCAGCATGTAAGGGCAGGAGGACAGACATATTAAAAACACTGAGCATGCTGCAGCTTATTAAAAAACCCTTCCACATGCCTACTACATTAACATTCAATAATTGAATTAAAGACAGATGATTCTTACAAATTGCCTGTTTTGCGTGATTGCTCTGATGCTCTTTTCATTTTCTTTTTTTTTTTATACTTGAGAAACTCTACAATTGTTAAATCAAAAACAGATTACACAGTCCAACCAAATGGTTGCACTCTATGATGAAAGTAGTAAAAAATACATACATTAATAAAATGTTGATGTGTCTGCTGCTTGAACTCTGGGAAATAATGATGTGGGCTCTAGTCTCAGGCCAATAACTGTAGCATGGGGAAGTCTACCTTTTTTGTTGCCGCGATCCTTCCCACACGGCCAGTTTCATGACAGAGTTTCAGGTTTTGTTGACTGCAAATTTTTCTAAGTTCTTGAAATTTTCCAGACTGACTATCCATCCATCCATTATCTATACACCGCTTAATCCTCATTAGGGTCATGGGGGGCTGGAGTCTATCCCAGCTGACTTAGGGTGAAGACAGGGGACACCCTGGACAGGTCACCAGTCTATCACAGGGCCACACTTAGAGACAGACAACCAAGCACACTCACATTCACACCTACAGACAATTTAGAATCACCAATTAACCTCAACATGTTTCTGGACTGTGTGGGAGGAAGCCGGAGAACCCGGAGAGAACCCACGCTGCACGGGGAGAACATGCAAACTCCACGCAGAAAGATTCCGGTGCCCCCATCGGGACACGAACTGGCGACCTTCTTGCAGCGAGGCAACAGTGCTACCAACTGCACCACCCTGCAGCCCCTGACTGACTAGCCTTTATAAAATAAAAAAATACTGATGGAGCGTTGTTTTCGCTTTACTTAGATGATTCTTCTTTTTGAATTAGGCCTGAGTTTAAGACCTTGAGGAGGTCACTCAAGTTTTTTCAGTTTGAGGCTGGATTACAATAAGTTGTGATATGTAGGATTGGACTAGGTGCTAATATCCTGGTTTCAGTTAGTTCAAAATGCTGCATCTAGGCTCCAGAGTGGTCTGTGTAAGCATTAGGGCTGGAACTTTAACACATTAATTGTAATTCATTCATTGCAGAAAAAAATAACATGTTAAAAAAAAAATTCAGACCAGAGTCGGAAACTGCGTTCAGCGACGTATCCTTGACGGGACGTCTGAGAACTGTTAAACAGTCAACCGAGCTAGCCTGACCGCGCTGAGGGAGCTTTGTTGTAGTTCCACACGGGAAGAAAGCGAGAATGATTGAGGAGTGGTCGGTTGGCCATAGCAATAGGAGGAGGCGGAGCCTAGAGCCCGGCTCAACTGGTCTGTCACAGACAGACGTTGGAGCGAAGTTAGAAAAAGAACCCTGTTTTTGGCAGTACAATGCCATATTGATGTAAGAACTTCAGTGATTTTGGTTGATATCAAGAAAACCATATAAAATGGCTCGATATTAGCTCTTAAATTAAACTCCTATGAGCTATTTTTGTCGTTATCTTTATATTTGTCCAAACAAATGTACCTTTAATTGTACCAGGCATTAAAATGAACAAGAAATTAAAGAAAACAATGGTGGTCTAACATTTTTTTCCATGACTGTATGTTTAACTGGAACAGCCTTCTCTGAACAGAGGAGGGGGTCTAACCACACCACTATAATCAGGTATTTATAATGCAGTTCTGAGATCTCTTCCCAGAAAGTTTCAGCACCATTAACATGTTGAATTACTGCTGACCTGGCAGTCTGACAACCATTCACATGAGTGATGTAACTCTTGGGTTGTCAACGAGCCATTAGATATGCGATTTGGGGGAGATAGTGTGAACTGAGGAAGGCTCTTAGACAAGCAGTGAAAGATCTTCAGGAACCAAAAAAAAAGAACTCCAGTTGCCTTCTATTAAAGCCTTTAACATACCCATGACCTGGATGACCTAGAATCTACACATGCATACAGAAATAAACAAACTTGCCTTGACATAGCTGAACATTTTTTTTTTTTGCATTATATGAATTACTGTAAGTACTTTGCCAGAATCAGGAGAGCCTCAAGGAACCCTGCTTGCTTGGTGGCTTTCTGGAGGAATCTTTAACAGCTCAGTTCAGAGAAGATGTTGCTGGAGGAACCTCTAATAACTAGAGTTAGGTGTAGGGCTAACTGGCACTTTACACCTGTACTTACACTTTTTCATTTATGTTATTATAAACCTTAGTTTTACTGTAATTATGTGCAAGATTTCAACAAGTATCATTATCTATACACTTCTTAATCCTCACTGGGGTTGCGGGGGGCTGGAGTCTATCCCAGCTGACTCGGGGTGAAGGAAGGGGACACCCTGGACAGGTCACCAGTCTATCACAGGGCTACACAGAGAGACTAACAAGCACACTCACATTCACACCTACGGACAATTTAGAATCACCAACTAACCTCAGCGTGTTTTTGGACTGTGTGGGAGGAAGCCGTAGAACCCAAAGAGAACTCACGCTGCACGGGGAGAACATGCAAACTCCATACAGAAGGATCTGAGGCATCCTAAACAGGACATGAACCAGGGATCTTCTAGCTGGGGGGCTGCACGGTGCTTACAACAGAGCCACCGTGCAGCCCTTTATCAAGTCTATAATATAATATTTCTGAAACTGTGATCTTGTCTGACATTCTGCTGACAGATATGTGTGTAAATGACTCGCAACAGTAATGACAAGGTCCCTATTTGTCTCAGTGTTAAAAAGTTACCATTATACTTAGTGACATGTACAATACTGTCTCGTATTTGATTCTACTACAATAAGGAGTAAGTATAAAGATGTCAAAACGGTTAGTAATGTCTGCTGCTGGGGTTCCTTAAAGGACTCATTTGGAATTGAAACAGTGGTGATGGTGATAAATTCCAAAAGGTTCCTTCAGGTTTTCTGACTTCTAAAAGTGTACACAAGTGGGGTTATTTGCTGTAAACAACACAACCTAAGGGACTTAAACGCATCACAAAGACAAGGAGTTCCACAAATTAACTTCTAACAATAGTGCGCAAAACTGCCATCAAGGCAAACCTGAAAGACATTTTGACTTGTTTACATTTTTCTCACCATCATACATTCACAGTTTTATTTTACAGAAAGAACAGAAAAAACAAAGAAAATCTCCTAAATGAGTAGGCGTGTCCAAACTGCTGACTGCTACATGGTGATGCTAAAAGGTTGAGGGCAAAGCTGTGATCCAGACAAAAAGTAAAACTTTTAAAATGTTTCTATGAGGTAGTAGTTTAATGCGTTTGTCAGCTGGACATGCCAATGACACTGGTCAACATAAACATCTGCTTAAGACATTCCTTACATTTCAGCTCTGGTGTTTCAGATTATGAAAAGGATAATAAAAAAAAGACACCTTCAAAATTTGTAAATGCTGAGTGTCACTCTCACACATTCTGCCTGCTGTTCACAATCATATCTGAGTTCTTGGATTCCGAAAGCACTGATTCAATAACTGAATTGTGCCCTCAAAAACAATGTGATAAAATCTTGGCAAGATGTCGGCTATATGAGCAGCACTCTGTCATAGTACGTCCCTCCTGGGCCTTCTCTCTTTTGGCAGCTCAGAGCATAGGAGAAAAATTACGAGATATTGTCAGATAATGCAGGTATTTGTGTAAGTGTGTGTCTGTTAAAATGACATGGGAAGAGCAGAAGAACATACCAGCTGCTTGCGGTTCTCTTCCAGACGGAGTCCCAGAAGTCCCAGGAAAGATCCAAGAGTCAGCTGCAGCGGACACAATAAATAAAACAATAAGTGTTGTGCAAATTGAATGAAATACGGTTGATTTTGTATAACTTTTGATTTGGCCTCCTTCCAAGACAAAAAAAATCAGCCAAATGAAGAATAAAATGGCAACATTTGCAGTGTCATGCCTGAAAGCAGCTCTTGTGGTCCAAATTTGGATGCTCGCAGTATGTTTTACGTTAAACACTGTTGCAAAACATGGTCAAGGTTTGCTTTTTTCCATCCCTCTGACTTATATTTGGACACCGATATCTCTTGGTGGACACAGTTCAGGAGAAATCTGACAACACATGTTCTTCCAGCATGAAAAACAGAAGACAAACTGAATGCCAGATGAGTGAGCAACTGGCTGTCCAACTCTCAGCCATCAGTTTCACGGTCTACCTAAAACTGTGTCCGTCAGAGCAAATGTTTTCAATACCGCAGCGAGTGAAGCAACAAGAGTGAAGGATTGCAGCTTTAATTTCATAATGGATATCACATGCTGAGGATGTTTGGATACCTTTGAAAACTTCCCGCTGATGGCTGTAAACTTAAAACCAACATTTCAGGATTTATTGTAATCCTAACATTCTGCCATCAGGCTGAAAAAAAAGTCATGACAGTGAGGAAAATAAACAACTTACAATAACTCCAGAGGCGTAGCCAGTCACATTCAGGCTTTCGGTTCGAGTGGTGGCATAGACTCCCAGCACCACCAGCAGCGTGGACAGACTGAGCATGCCCAGTACGAGCCACAGAGCCCTCCTGACCTTCACCATTATCTCTGCCGCCACAGAAGAGAAAATAAACTTTCAGTCATGTTACACGGTACAACGCAAAATCATCAGAACACAGTATTTCCAGCTGCTGCATAACTCTAGTTTAATTTCAAAGTCAACAGAGTCTGCTTTTAGTTTGGCCAAATTTATCTTAGCTTCATCATGAATACAAATATTCCAATGCTATGACTTCATGTTCCTTAATGTAAATGTCGTGAAATGTCAGTGAACTAAGGTAAAGCATAAGGTAAATACATTGCATCTGTTTATTCAACGAAACTAACAAAGAAACTATATAAGCTTGATGAAAACAAACAGTAAATGTTTCTTAGAAACAAGAACAAATAAGGATCCCAGAGGGACACAACTTCTGAAATACACAACAAGAGGTTGAGCAGCTGAAATCACTTATGGTCTAGTTAGGTACAAATGACTTATAACACCCCCTTCAAGAAGCCAGCTGCAGCAAATACTTCTAAATGTGTTTGAAAATGAAGATGTCGGCAGAACAGGATTACAGCAGGCGGCAATGCAAAATTAGAATTCAGCTGCTATAATAAACCTTTACTCCTCCTCAAAAAAAAACAAACTTGTGTAGTAATCTATACAGAAATACAAAAATGTGTAAATTATTTTACTACAAATGAAGAATAAAATCCACCATAGTTATTAACATAGAGTTGAAGTAGTAAGATCTGCCTCTTTAACATGGATGATTATGGGAGAAACATGCTGGATGTCATACAGTAAATACAGAGCAACAGTGCCAGCCTCAGTTATGAACATGATCATTACGCTACAACACCATTATAATGACAAATTGTTTTAATATGGAAGAAATCACCACATTTACTTTGAAGCAGGAGTGACGCCCTTGATGAAGGAAAAATGTAGAATCCATCACTCTGCAGTGAGCTAATACAGTTTAAGATATTAACTTAAACCTGAGGGGCAGAGAAATTGCTTTAACTGCCTCAATGACTGATTTATTTTAATCTGTTAGGAATGGTGTACGTGGGTATAAATGGCTTTAGACCTGAAATGGTTTGAGCAGCTACTACAGAAGCTGCTGACTGACAAGAGTTTGGATGTCAGCTTCTTTTATACAGTTGTCATCATTAAATGCATACAGGGGAATCTTACAGCTGTGCACCAGCCAAAAACACAGCAATCTTTGCTATAGTTGCAATAACTATCTGATAATAAGGAATGATTCTGATTTTTTTTTTAAACATCTAAATCTACTAACTCTACAGAAAAACAATGCAGCCTGATTATGATAAAACTACTTTAAAGTCCCTGTCACAATCTCTTGCAGCTGACAGATGGATCAGTTTACCTCCAGCATCTCCTCCCTCACTAACTTACCTGTTGCTCGGCTCTTGGGCGCTGCTTTGTCCCGACCAGCTGCTCCCTGGACCCTCGCAGTCATGATAAATCCACTGATGTGAAACACAGATTTCCCCTCTGAGAAGCTTCAAACTCCCGATCCGCTGGTTTCAAAGCAGCTTCAGCTATCCTCACTTCCACTTGAAGCCCTCAGAGTCCCGAGGAGCTGCAGGCACGTACTGCGTTAGTGCACAATGTCCACTAGGGCCAATGTAGAGAGCATGAGGGCTGCAGCCTCTGCTACGTTCAGGGACAGTCGGACACCTGAGTCGCTATAAAAATCAGAACCAGCTTCAGTATGTGAACACGTAGAAGTGTTTTACAACTATGTACAGTAATAAATGTGGTTTTAAAAAAGCATGTTTAAAGTGAACCAATGATAAGTGCAAATCATGCCAGCTGAAGAGTACAGTTGTTAACTATAAATACATTTATTTACACTTTATTAACATGATGTAGGTGGACTGAAGCAGGAGAAACGTTGCTACAATGAAAATATAATACAGTGCTGCCCATTTATTATGATACCCTCAGTCCAGGATGGAATTATGACTATATCCGGGATATTCCAATAAGCGGGCTTATTATTTATTTATTATAAGAATACCATCAAAGTGTCCCTAACGATAGAGCAGTGAGAAAATTGTGTCTGTGTGATGAAAAATGAGGGTTTATGAAGCCAAAATGGGAATGTTTTCACAAAATCAAAGGGACAGTTTCTTTGAAGATCAAGAAATGTTTATGCAAACGGAGCTTTAAGGTTTTGCTTCAGTGGAATTTCACCTTTGTCAGTACGTATAGCCACCCCATCTATAAAAGTTATTTCCTTTAATCAGAGGGTATACAGAGGATTAACTTATCATGACTAGCTAGCTGAACCGTTCGGTTGTGAGTGACGAAATGCTCTGCAACAATGCAATTCTCTTTAATGTGCCCTAATTAATGTCAGTGTGTGAATAATTCAGTGAAGTAGATTTCAGGTGAGCAGGTTACTGACAAATAAACAAACATATTGCCTTCAGTGGGTGACCGGGGTGTGACAATCTGCCACGCATGACCAACGCTTGGCCCGTGAACTGTAACGACTGCTGACCATTACTTTAAATGGGCAAAAGTTATTCCTGGAATCAATTGCTGGGAATTTCGTCACGACAAAAACCGGGATAATGACATTCTATGACAATAAACGGGATGTTGTACTACAGGTTATATAGGAAATGATTCAGGACTTGAATATTTTATGATTATAAACGGGATATTCTATGAATATTCTTCTATATTCTATGACATTAGGTGGGCAGCACTGTATAATATACAGTATGTGCAGGGTTACAGATTCAGGATTTGGAGTTGCAGTGGTTGTTCAGGGTTACATACTTACAACTCAGGAGTTTCACCTGTCTTTAAAGATGAATTTAATTGTTCATCAGAGTGATGGTCTGTGGAAGGAAACGGTTTTTGTGAAGGAGGATTCGCAGTGATGTTAACGGCCAGTGAGTTAACGGCCAGTTTCCTAAGTCTGGACATGTGTAAGTCCCAGATGGAAAGCAGATCAGTGTTCTCCCATGCAGTCATGACTGTTTGTTGTAGTCTGTTAACCTCACAATACTCTTGACTGTTACTCCATAAGGACTGGAGTCTATAGCTGTAAATCAATGGACACCACAGAAGTTGGCCATAAGCAGCCGCAGCAGAGTGCGGAGGAGAAGATGTGCATGCTGTGTGGGATGTACTGCATTGTATGCAAACACATCTTCTCTGCCAAGAACGTGTTGAGCGGATGAGGCATAGGCTCACCAGTACAGGCATGACTGGAGATGAGGAGCCAAAAACAGCGGCTGGGACCTCTTAGCCCTCCTTCCTTCCACTCTCTAATCGATGTTGCAACTCTCTTTGCTCCCACATGTGCTAGGTGATGGTTTGAAGGTGGAGTCAGAGATACCAATTTAATACACTTCATGTCAAATTTAGCAATTATCTCTCATAGTTTGATATTTGCTCTGTATGTGCTGGAGAAAAAAAGGTTCTCAATCACAACAGGCAAAGTGGTTCAGATCGATTCACACAACATCATTCCAGCGTGTCCTGTGCATGTTTGTGCACATTAATGCTCGTGCACATAAAAGGGGGAAACAGAAGGTCGAGGGGAGGCATGAGGAAAGTGGGCAGCAGGAGCGAGAGGGAGAGTCAATCTGACACATTTGTGACAATCTTTCTCCAGAATCACACACTTAAATTAAGTTCTTATTAAGTTGTTCTTTAAAAAATACTTTTATAACTCAGGGACCTCTTCAAGATTGGGCTTCGAATTTGGCACTAGAGCCACAGCACATAATCCTCAAATAAACTAGAACAAGCAAAGTGACCCAAAAACAGCCCAGTGGAGCAGCAGCTACCAATTCACACCGACATGGTTTTGGGTTTAAAATTCCTTGCTTGCTGAGGCCTTCCCGTGAGGAGTTTGCATGTTCTCCTTGGTCCTTGTGTGGGTTTCATCCGGGTGCTCCTGCAACTGTATATCCCACAGCCCAAAGACGTGCACAAAAGGTTAAATGGTGATTCTAAATTGGCTGTAGGTGTATTTGTGTTTCTTTGTGTTTGCCCTGTGATGGAATGAAGATCCAGGATTCACCCCATCTCTTGCTCGATGTCAGCTAGAACAGGCTCCAGCTCCCTGCGATCAACCACAAATAAAAAAAACAAAAAGAAAACAGCTGATGGAAAACTAGTCAAACCTAATTAGCTAAATAATAGCAAAACCAGAAATGCAACGCTGTCCCTCTTGAACACGATTTCATTCTAATGACACTGATGTTTATATTAAGAGTTTATATTTAGATAGGTCGAAAGTATTTGTGTTCTTTCGTTTAAAAAGTTTAACTGACAAAAAAACAAAAAAACAAAACTGCTATCCATCATTATCTGTTCTATATTTAATGGATCATTTTTGATTTTTTATCTGACACCCTTGACTTCTTTTCAGCTGCTACCCTTCTTGAGCTCCGGTTCTCTCAGGTTCGATGAAGGTCTTCTCCCAACTGTGAGTTTCAGCTCTTTCAAAAGATCTTTAATTGGATTAAAAAGCAGGACTCCAGAATGGATCAATGTGCTCTTCTCATGCATTCCCTCCACAATACTTGGATAAGCTTCTGATTTCATTATGTTCTGCACAGAGTCAAGTCAGTCTCTGCCAACGCATCAAAGCATCAAGAACACAACTGAGACTCACAGTGGCTGCGGTGTTCTTTTCCCTGAAACTTTCAGGACATTTGTTCCTGCTAATGTGGAATTGATGTGACTCAACCAAAAGGTCGGATTTAGTTTAATTTAGCAAAAGGACATCGAGACTTCTCAACTTTAATTTGAGCAAATTCAAGTTTTGAACCTCTCTTTCAAAAGTGAAGCTGTCCTGAGTTGTCCTTCTATATAAATCCCACTTACGTTCAGGAAGCAAACAACCACACACTGTTGTACATTCAGCTCATAGGTCAGCTTGTATCTGTTTTGAGGTTTTTCCTGGTTCTGTTTAATCATCAGTCAAAACATCCTTCTGGACAATTAGTTTGATTTTCCTCTTGGGGCTACGTTCAGGGAGGTTGGCTGCAGTTCCATGGACTATAGCCAACTAAATTTCCTAATAAAATTTACAGGAACGTCATGATGCTTGGAGATGATCTCACAGCCTTTATCTTGACTCTGCTTGGCAATTATTTCACTCCTTATCTCCTCAGACAAATCACTTGTTTTCTTTATGTTGTTTATATTCAATGATACCAAACCACACAGATTCTAAGATTGAATACACCTGCAATTCTAAGACAACATCCAGCTTTCAGTAACACCACAGTTCACCCTTTTGCCACCATTTGTAAAGGCCATTTCAGAAGATCGTTCAGCTCTTCTCACAGCTTTTTTTATTCTCTTTTAAACCAAAAGCACACATGCACGGGTTTTCAGGAAGAACTAAACATGGCTTCAATCAGGTTAAGAAACGAGAACCATCTTTAGTGTTAAAGTAGTTTATACTGCAATAAACCAGTGTTAATCTGCAGATAAGTTGACGTATTTGACAAAAGAGGTGTTTGAATCTGTATCCCGTAATTTCATGGCTCTTCTCGAAATCTGTCAAGTTATCACATCATTTCTGCTGCTCAAACACACAGATCTGTTAGGCATAGTCACCGTTTCCCTGTTTGGGAACAATCATTTGCACTTGTCTCTTGCAGACTTGAAAGTTGTCAGCTACCACAAAACGTGCAGAACAGAAAGAACTCTTCTTGAAGGAGCTCTGGAAACCTTTAACACTACTGTCCATCCCCTGGTGTCTTCCGCTGATGTCTGACCTGTAGAGGTACTCTGCTGCACATTGACTGAAATAAAATTAAACACTAGGGTTCAGGATCATAAACAACTGACATATATTTTGAGATGCACATGTAATAAATGACATGCATACATCTCCAGACAATCCTTTACTGAGACTCACACGCTTTATCTCCAGTCCGTCATAACAAAAGAAATGATAATGTTTTGTACCATCACATGGATTTTACAAGACATATGATTTTCATTGAAATAACAACCCACATGCAGTACATCAGTGAGGATTTGATTTGATTTGATTTGATGGTAATTTACTGTGAACTGACTTCTGAACTTATTTTTCTTGTCAGTAGGTCAGTTTCCGTCAATAAAAGCAGATGTTTCCATGCTGTCTGTTCAGTAGACTTTGTGAGGTCAAACAGCAGAGAGAATTCCATTGTGGCAGCTTAAGAAGTGCTTAAATTAAAGATCCTGTTATGTTTACGACACATGTTGGTGAATACAGAATTTTATCCTAATGTGTATATAATTTCAAATTGACTAATATTAATCTGGTGATTCTGGCTAAAATCAGATTGTCTAAAACTACCCTATTATTTTCCGCAACGGCTAATAAGAGCTCGTGTTTCTATGAAAATAAACAAATGGTAATTCTAGGAATTCATACAAAAGGATCAGGGTGCACTAAACATTGTTCAGCCAGTTAAGATCCCAGCTTCTTTGACTCCACGCTTGACTTGACCCTTTACTTAAGTTTTTGGTATCATGTTTGCATATCTTAGTGTAAAAAATGGTACAATTTGATGGACATCTGTAAATTTTACCATGTCATACTCCAAAAATGCTGACAATACGGCAACAAAAGAGAAAAGCCAAAGTAGAACCTACATCAAACCACTCAATGTGCATGAAGCTGAAGGAGAAGCACTTGCTGGTGTCTGTTTAACTCAGTATTCTGACCTGTACTATTGTTAATGCAAAATGTGATGTCTGCAGGATCCTACAGACAGAGTAATAGTATGACAGGTTAAAGAATGAATAGTTGTGCTATATGCGTGTGTAATCAGTATTTAATATGTAGGAAACCGAAACTGTCAAGTTAAGAAGGCTGGTTTCAAGTAATATTCCATTTCAAACATATTTTTTATGGAACGTATTAAATTTATAGTACTAAAGACCATATTTCGCATGTGTGTCATTCAAACACATATATACCCACACAAATCCACTTTGTGATGAAAGTGAACAAAAGAATAAAAGTATTTAGTGTACGCAGAGATTACTTTTTTTTTTTTTTTTTTTTAGCTAATAGTAATTTTGTTTCCTTTTTCTTAAAAGTAGACTGTTTTATTCCTCTGTATTTGTTCTGTCTCGCCCCATGTTCTATTAAAACATTTGGATATGTGTATGAGTGTTTTGACAAGTGTGTGATGTGTATTTTTGTTACCTTCCAGTCCTGGAAAACAGCTCCCTCTTCTGTCGCTATGGAGACAAGACGCTTGCTAAACCAGTTAGCATTAGCATCGCCGCCTTGACCGTTTCGTCCATTTTGTTTAGCTAAGCTAACCTAGGCTGGCTAACGTTACCGTATTTACCGTGCAGCAGAGATGGATGACGGTGACGAGCCGGGTTTAGTCCTCTCTCACAACACTTCTTCGGGCTCTAAGTCGGGCGGGGACAAGATGTTCTCCCTAAAGAAGTGGAATGCTGTAGCAATGTGGAGCTGGGACGTTGAATGTGACACTTGTGCCATTTGTCGGGTGCAAGTAATGGGTGAGTCCGAGGAACTGTCAAGCGTTAGACGGCTAGCCTAGCTCGGATACCCGGCTAATGGAGCTAACGTGGCTAATCTTACCATTAATACCTGAAGCACCCGGCGTAATGGTACTGTAACATGTTCTTTCTTGATTTGCAGACGCTTGTCTCCGATGCCAGGCGGAGAATAAACAAGAGGACTGTGTTGGTAAGATAGCCTAAGCACTTAAACATTTATTAGCGCTCAGCAGGTTAATCCAACAAGCTAACATTAGCTACTTTGTGTGAGCTGTCACAGGAAGCCACCAAGCCAGCTAATCACAGAGAATTGGGCTTTAAATTCTGTAATTTACAGTCTCATGTTGGTCATCTTGAAAGTAGACTTAAAGGTCCATTTATTTATGTTCGATACAAATGCTAAATAAGTTACCATAATGCAACCCAGCTACTATCTTATGTGAAGTAATGCACAGTGTTGCATTACACTAGAAACTACTGACTTTATCCAGATTAATACAACGTAGAGAGCTTAAATTAATTAGTTGCTCCTCAAAAATATTTTAAATATTGATGTCACATTTTCTGATTTCATCTTTACAGTATATGTTATGTGTCCCCTGTATATGCTCATTCATTGATGCTCTTTTTAATTAAATTTGCCATGCTCTGTCTGTGTCTTTCAGTCGTATGGGGAGAGTGCAATCACTCCTTCCATAACTGCTGCATGTCCCTTTGGGTGAAGCAGAACAATCGCTGCCCCCTCTGCCAACAGGACTGGGTGGTTCAGAGAATCGGCAAATAAGCTTCACATCCAGGTGGACTGAATGCACCCAAAGGTGGTGACAGACTTGACAATGATTACTGCAACGCCCCGTGTGGAGCCATCTCAAAGCAGTCCTCCTATTTATGATTGCATGTTTCCAGTAGTCCTGGTATCAGAGGAGGATGATGGAGAAAATTAAATCTGCACAGGCTCGATTGGTAGACGTGGCTGAGGGGATCGAGGATCCCGTAGAGAAGGATGAAAAGTGTTGCAGTGTTTGGTCACATGTTAGCTTTACGTTGGTGTCTGTGGTGATGTGTGGCACATCTTGAATATTTGACTGTCTTTTTAAAAATAAAGAATTGTGAATAGCTGTAATATGTTTTTTTGTTGTTGTTTTTTTCCATCAAGAGATTTAATACTTGGTACACATTTCTTATAAACAGGTGAAGATGAGGGAAGTGGTGCTTTATGCAATCCTACAACAAATGTTTTAGTTTAGATTTAGAGAAGTACGCTGTTGCTTGCCAAGCTAGCAGTATGTTTTATACCTAAAGTTTACATTCGTACTATGACTATTTTCTGAGTTTGTGGCCCTTAAAGTGCATAGGGATGGATTTAATTTCATGCTTTTTAATTTCATTATTTTTTTTCTGGATTTTTTTTTAACCTAGTAAAGAACATGAGATAGCCACATGCAATTTTCCTAGCAATAAAACACATTTGAGCTTTGTTAAAACTGCAGCTAAATGAATTTTACATCCACTTAAGGTGTTGCAATCTAAAGCTAAAGTCTTGTATTTGTTTAACAGCAAAAAGCACTTTTAAAAGTTTTCTCCAGTGAGCACCATTAAACAGAAAACACATTTAGGATAGCAATCCTTGTTTCTATGACTCACACTGGTGCAGTTTTGCCTTTGAAACTATGATACAACCCATGATATTGATGCTCAAAGTTGGAAAAAAACATTTTAAACACACTGAACTTTGAACTGTTTCTGTGAATTCATTTGGTTAAACAGGTAACTTATGATAGCTAGAGGTCTGAATCAATCTGATTTAGATGAGTATTCCTGCAGAATGTTTTGTGAATGGCAATAGATACTTAATATTGTCTTTGGAAGTGATTAAGAAAAAAAAAAAAAAAAAAAACACCAAATTTCCTGCCATGCAAACCAAGTGTTTGTAGCTGCTCACAGGATGGACTCACCTAACTGCCATAAGTAGTTTGGCCGCCAAAGTGAACTACCTGGCAGATAGCCATGCTAACCACTAAACCACAAGCACTTGTTCTGCATGCATAGTAAGGCTGGCCTTGTTCCAGTTTAAACCTTTAAACCTTAACCTTGTTGATTGTAACCTGTTCAGAGAAATCATTAAATCCAGCCAGGATTTTGATCAACCAAAGTCTATATGAAACGTGCCAAAATGTGTAAAGGTTTTCTCAGTTTTGTAGCATTTTATTGTATTTCAGCCACATTATAAAAAGCTTTTTCTGGAATTTCTGCAGCCCTATGTATAATGCAGCTCACAAAAAAAAAAAATGCTGAGCACAGTTTTCTTTATAAGGAAAATTGTAAGTGGTGGAGACTGGACTTAGTAATTGATTTAGACACGAGGCTAATGAGTGGAAGGTCGCTGCTTCAACCTTCCTGAACATGCAGGGGAGGCAAACATGAAGCAGCTTCTCAGTGTTTTCCAGCAAGATCCACGTGAGAAGTATCCTTAATGTGATATATTATTTGATTGGTTGCATGAAACAATCATTTCCATGATTAAATCTGCCAGTTGTTTCACTATCATTAGATTTCTGAAACCATAGGAGACCGAAAAAAAACATCCGTAAATTGCTGACTGTTGGGCTTTTAATTGGTATCATAAATTTGCCATTAGTATGCAGAGTCAGCAACAATATATACTACATTTATAAAGTCTATAATGTATTAATGTGTAGCTGATCTAACGTAACGGTGACTTTAAGGCTGCAGAGTTACACTTTAATGTGCAACACTGGCTTTAAAAATGTTCTCTTACACAACCTCTGCAGACACTGAGCTATGTCTGGCTCGCAAACTGTGTGATATCTGATGACTAAGACGACTATTGCATCTGTGCAGCTAGAATGTTGAGGATGAGGACACATTTCAGGGGAATTTAATGCCAACTGGGATGTTAAAGAAAGTAAACTCTATAAGAGTCTGCAGCTACTTCAGTGGTCTGTCAGGAAAATTCAATTTCTTGTTGCTGACTTAACCAATTAAGGCTAATTAAGTGAAATCTTCGTTCTTTTTTCTACATCACATCCTTAATTGTGCATGCTGCTCATTTATAAACACACAGCTCTGTCAGAGGCCTCTTCATCTCATACTAAGTTATAACCAACCATAACTTAAGTTCAGGATCTGCCACCTCATCATGTCACACCGGCAGCACAATTAGTGCAAACAGGCTCTTTGTATCTGCTAAAAATAGATCAGCCTAAAGCCTCTTAAGGTCAAACCACATAAGTTGCTTTCCCTGTGTGCCGTCTACGAATAAACGTGCAAAGACACTTAGCAACCAGCAAATCCCTGAGCACAGTGGCGTCTTTAAGGCTCAAACAGGCGTGGTACGGGAGCTTCAGGAGGTGCAGGTGCTCTAGCTGCTCCGTTGTGCCTGGAACCTGCAAATGGATGAACTTTAGTGGGTTTTTTTTGTTTGCCGGCTACCTACCAGGATGCCACAGGACACATCCGCCCCGGGTGACCTGGTGCACAACTTGGTGGCCAACACGGCCTACCTGAGAGCTCAGCAGATTGATCGGAACGAGCTGAGAAAACAGAGACTCTCCCTGACGCTGCCCAGAGCAAAGAAGTCCTCGGCTCTCCGGGCAGCAGTGGGGAAGAAGTACGAGTCGCTTTGTGAGCAGCAGCCTATTGGGAAGAAGTTGTTCCAGACGTTCCTCCGTGGTTCAAGCCCGCAGTACGTGGCCGCTGCTGAGTTCCTGGAGGAGCTGAGTGCCTTGAGATTTGCTGACAATGAAATAAGACAAAAGGCCAAACAGAGCATCCTCGCTAAGTTCTTTAGACCTGAGTCCAAGTTCTTCCTCTCCTACCTTACAGGAGAGAATGCTAAAATGTGCAAGGATTTAACAGAGAAGAACTTTGATGATGAGGTGATGGAGCAGATGAGAGACGCCACAAGGGACTTTCTAAAAGGAAAACCTTTCTTGGAGTACCAGAAGAGTCCTTTCTTCTCCAGGTTTCTGCAGTGGAAGGAGTACGAGAAGCAGAACATCACTGACAAGTACTTTTATGAGTTCAGGACGTTGGGAAGAGGAGGCTTCGGTGAGGTACGTACCAAAACTCCAGGATGCAAATGAAAGTGGACATCTCAGATTGCTTAATGGGCTTTAAACTGTTATTTAAGTTGGATTTTGTCAGTTTTAAGCAAATAAGAAGGTGGATTTATTATCAATTAAATGCACCCTTGCTTGATTTAATGCTATCAGGGATTTTGGTGCTTCCGTCTGACATGGCAAACTTTAGCTTGGTGGTGATAGACATTAGCAGTTAAGATTATTTTACTAATTTCTGCTACTATAACGTTAAGCTTTAGCTTTTATACCTGGAATTGTCACTTGTGGCCTTTTTTCAGAAAGGGTTACATTGCATTTGCTTTAAATCAAAAAGCAACAGAAGTCTATGTCAGGATGGTGTAGTTACAGCCAATCAATAAACCTTGCATTAAATTAATGAAATCATCTAAAGTAATGTTGCTCTGTCTGTTAGGTGTGTGCGGTGCAAGTGAAGCACACAGGCCAGATGTATGCCTGCAAAAAGCTAGATAAGAGGCGTTTGAAGAAGAAAAGTGGCGAGAGACTGGCCCTCGTGGAGAAACAGATCCTGGAAAAGGTCAGCAGCCTCTTCATTGTGAACCTGGCTTACGCTTACGCCAGCAAAACCCACCTGTGCCTGGTCATGGACCTGATGACGGGAGGAGACCTCAAGTTTCACATCTACGAGTTGGGGGTGAGGGGTATCTGCTTGGAGCGTGTAGTTTACTACACGGCCCAGATCACCACCGGCATCCTCCACCTGCACTCTATGGACATTGTGTACCGAGATATGAAGCCCGAGAATGTGCTGCTGGACGGTAAAGGGCAATGCCGGCTGTCCGACCTTGGGTTGGCCGTGGAGCTGCCAAGGGGCAAGATGATCTGCCAGAAGGTTAGTAGGGTGATCTGTCCCCAGATTAACCTACACTCTCACTGTCATTTGTGCGATAGCACTCTCTTTCTTGTTGTTTTTGCTGCTGTAAAAAATTCTGTACAAACTAGAAGAAAGCTTACTCAAGAACAGCCAAGGTCCCTATTGAATCATCATAAATACTGCTTGGTTTTTGGTGCGTCACTCACAGAAATCCTTCCTGACATGAACACCGTTTTCTCTTTCTAATACCACTGCACAGTGTTCGCCCACCACCACAAGCAGCTTACCAGGAATAGATACGATTGCTCTTAGTCCTGCTCTGACAGTAAATACGAGAGTGCATAACCCTTTGTAGTCCAAATTAATCTTATTAAAAGGGGCCTGACCTCATTTCAGGTTAGACGTCGCAATAGGCAGAAGATTGACCGGAGCCTGTTAGCATTACCTGGTTAATCTTTGCTTTACTAATACCAGATATGGCTGCCACATGTCTGTCCAAGAGGATGAGTCAGGAGATTCACAGCAGGCCTCCACTCAGTAGAGACAATGGGATGCAGCAGAGTCTCTGATCGAGGAGCCCTTAAAGCAGCACTATTTGCTCTAACAGTGTCTTATTGTTCAGCATGTCACATTGCACTCCATGTTGCATTTATTTAATTTTGTGTTCCATCATGTGGAAGCTGGTTGAGATGGTCTGCCACAGATGCAGGAAATTAACTGAAGTTGACTCATTTATTGAAGCAGATAATCTTGTTTGATCTGTGGGAAGAGATGGTTTCAGGGCTAATAAAATAAAATAAAACAAAATAAAATAAAATCCTGTTTGTCCTTATTAATTCTTTTAAATGCTCAATGTAGGTCAGTCATGAGCATGTCCAAGCCACAAGCATGTACACAATGTCTTAATGTTTGATCTCAGTGTCTTCATTATGCCAGATCTTATTTTCTGGCCTGAGGAGTTTAAAGTATGCAGTAATTCACATGGAAAAACAAAGAAAGTCTGACTAGATCCAGCATTAGTAATTTAAAAAAAGGCAAGGAAATAAACATTTACCTTGGTGCCCTTAATATTTCATTTCCATACCTTTCTTTTTTGTGTGTGTTTACTCCTTTTTCTTGCCATTCATCTGCAAATTGAATTAGAGTATCTATAATTGTAAAAGTTGTTCTATAAAAGTTTTGGTCTCATGCATCCCTCTTTCTTTTTCCACTGTCCTCTGTGTTTCAGGCTGGTACGACCGGCTACATGGCCCCTGAGGTCCTGAAGCAGGAGTACTACCGCACATCTGTGGACTGGTGGGCTCTGGGCTGCAGCATTTACGAGATGATTGCGGCCCGTTTGCCTTTTAAAGACTTCAGGGAAAAGGTGCAGAATGAGGAGGTGACTCGACGCACTCTGGAGGACGAGTGCAAGTACGACATTAAGCGATTTGATGTTCCCACCAAAGACATCATCAGCCGCTTTCTCAAGAAGAGGGTTCAGCATCGCCTTGGTTGCCGGTGAGAATTTAAGTCTGGCTCATGAAAACACGCCATTGTTCTTCGTAAGACAGAAATAAGTGCTGACAAGTGGTTTAGATATATTTAAGTATGACAATATAAATCAAGTTTCTTAAACCCATGAGAGGCAATTTGTTTGAGTCAAAGATGAATACACAAACAACAAAGATGGGAAAACATATGGAAGTTATTCTACAAAGAGAGGTATTGTTCCTGTCTTTTTACTCATGAAGTGCTGGCAAGTTTCACTTATATAAGCTTCTAAAATTACTTAAATATAACAATCTGGATATGACAAGTTGAACTGCACAACATACTGACATGTGTAATGTATTGTATTCATTCTTAGGACCAAAAAGTTTAGTTTTTTTTTACCGCCCAGACAATAATTGGCGACACTGACAAAGCACTACATCCTTGCCAACACAAGGGGGCGCCACATTTATAAGGAAAACATTTAAGTGACTGTCCTTTGATTTTGTTTTGCATTCTTTCAAATTACTTGCTAGATTAGTCCAGATTAGTCTTCTTAGATCCTCTACAAACATCACTGCAGTCACAAAACTGAAAATAGTCCCTTTTAAGACATGGTTATAGTCTACAAAGGTTAAAGTTTTAGAGAGCTGTGCTGGGTTTTCTTCAAGGAACCACAATGTTATCGACAGCATTTTTGGTGTCAGTCAATAAAGGCTTTAAAATAAAATATCGTCATCGGCCCAGAATGAATAAGGACAAGAAAATAACAGCTGCCAGGTTGCATCTGACAGTGGGCCAGGAGGCAAAATAATATGTTCATTTGACTACAGAACTGATGTTCTGATGTGAAGCATGAGCATATATTGATATCAAGCATCGACAACTGGCCAAAACATGTTCAAAAATATTGGATATGTGCAAAATCCAACATTGTGCATCACTAGTTTTAATATGAGGTCACCAATACTACTTAAGGAAATCAGGATATAAGTTTTCGTGGCCCAGCAGATGCAACACATAGACAAATTAAACTAACAGGGGAGTGACTGAGATGTCAGTGAGTGGGCAGGACTTGGCTGATAATGTGTATTCTGGTATTTCTGTCCTTTATGGTTTCGTATTGATGTTGTTTTTCTCATTTCAGTGGATGTTTTGTTTGTTTTTTGGCACAACTCTCTCAGAAAAAGTTGCTGTGTGATGAAGCTATTATTACTTCTTTTTTTTTTTTTAATGTGCTTTTTGAAAAAGTTTTTAACCTTAATTTATGTTAACTGTAAAAAAAAAAAAGAAATATTTTTTTCAAATGTAATTACAACATTTGATCAAACAATTACAATGTTTTTTACTGTATTTAAATCAGCAACATTACTTTTATTTTACAGATATTTACTATTATTTGAAAAAAAAGTGGTTATTAGAGACTGAAAAATGGTAAATAATTTTAAACTGTCACGTTACAGATTTTAAATTTTTTTTGCCTTAAATTACTGTTAATAGCTAGAAAAAGCAAAGGAAAAAATATTAATGTTGACAGTAAAATAAATAAATAAATAAAGACAGGGCAAAAATATACATTGTTACAACAACCAAAATCTGTATTTTGACAAAGAGTAATTTGTTCTTTTACAACATCCATCCATCCATCCATTATCTATACACTGCTTAATCCTCACTAGGGAATGATGCTTTGTCCATCCATCCATCCATCCATCCATCCATCCATTATCTATACACTGCTTAATCCTCACTAGGGTCACAGGGGGGCTGGAGTCTATTCCAGCTGACTTATAGCGAAGGCAGGGCACACTTTGGACAGGTCACTATTCTATCACAGGGCTACACTTACAGACAAACAACCAAGCACACTCACATTTCTTTTGCAAAGTGTGACTTGAAAATTAAAATGCTTTACTGTTTTTAAATCAGCCAAAAATATCAACATTTAACAGGTATTTGGCATTATTTTCACAGTTTGTCACAGTTTTGTTTCTTGCTGCCAGATTATTACTGGGGGTTTTCTCACAAGATTTCTTTCACAGTGTATGACCTTGATAAGCATTTTCTCTTATGCATTCAGAACAACTGTTATTGCCCTATACTTACACTGTTGTGGTTTATTTAATTCCCTTCCTTTAATTCCTCTCCATCCAATATCTTCTTTGTCTTCTCTAACAGCAGCAACGATGACCCACGAAGCCACGTGTTTTTCAAGTCTATCAACTTCCACCGTCTGGAGGCCGGCCTGGTGGATCCCCCCTGGGTGCCAAAGCCCAACGTGGTCTACGCCAAAGACACCGACGACTTCAGGGACACGTCCGAACTCAAGGACATCCAGCTCGACGCCAAGGATGAGAAATTCTTCCGAGAGTTCAGCACAGGTGCTGTGTCCATCCGGTGGCAGAAGGAGATCATCGAGAGCGGAGTGTTTGACGAACTGAACGACGCCGAGCTGAACGCAGAGAACTGTGAGAACACGTGGAAATCCAAGATGTGCATCGTGTTATAGAGACGGAGATAGCGAGTACTTGAAAATGCACAAAAGTCCTTAAATCCAAATCATTTTAAACATGTCGAGTGCCTGATCAAAATGAAGCAGCTCGGGAACCTATTTGACACTTGTTGAACAGCTACTTGCCTTTTTCCTCAAGCACGGTGTATTTCTCCTCTGAGCAAAACATTTGATGGCAGTGTAATGCTGCCACAGCCAAACATAATGGGACATTGGTCGCAGCAGTAAAACAAAACCGCAGTATTTACACCCGGATGGAAACACATGCTGACATTGCACGGCAACTGCTGCTTTACACTTTGCCCTCTATTCCTGGTGAGACAGCAGATCCCGGCGCTTTCATAGTTTCCATTACATCACTCAGCCATTTTGGCAGGCAAGTGTTTACATGTGTTTGTAAACACTTTGCATAATGGTTGTGTATCACTGACCAGCAGCAGCATTGTCATCACTATCCGCAGCATTGTTCCAAATGTCCAAAAATGACTGAAGTGTCACACGAACACCACAAAGGCCTTTTTGCTCTGACGCAGACCTCGGACTGATGTCAACTACCAGACATTCACCACTGAGTGCCGCCAGACTCCCGTGAAGTGCGTTCAGCCTCCCGCAGCCTCCTCATCATCCTCATTATCCTGACCGAGCTGCTCCGGTATTTACAAGCACTGGATGACTCGTTCGCTCTTTTTAACAAGGGATGCAGGGAGACAAATTGTCGTACACGCATAGTTTTTTCCACTTAAAAAACATGTTAACATAGAATTTTTGGCACTAACAAGCCAATGCTAATCCCCTTTATTACCCCCCAAATCACCGCTTTGTTTACAAGCCGTACACACACTAATGGCGAGGTGGTTACTACTTAGTGCACAGCAACAAAACACAACATAGGCTGTTTATGAAAAGCTGTTTTAGCTTTCACAACATGGATCCATAGTTTTTCTACTGCATAATAAAAGGTCGAGGTTGCAGTACATTCCAGTTCTGTTGCTGTTAATCAGCATGGTGTTATTTTCAAAACATTAATCCTCAAGTATGAAGATGACAGCAATTACACACGGCAAGTCCTGCTTGAGGAATTTTGGATATTTCAGGTATTTTTGGCTTTATTTGGTAGCGATTAGAGAGATGAAACGAGAGGAGACAGACTAGGTTTCACATGCAATGTGGGGCCCAGGCCGAACTTAAACCGAGGATGTTGCAATTGCACATTTTGACACCTCAAAGCTACCAGGATGCACCAGATGTCTTACTTCTAACTCTGATGACTCCATTACACGTTTTTTATTTTTAAATGCACCCAATGCAAAGTCTCTTTACTTTCATACGAGCTGCATTGGGAGTATCAATCAGTGCCAATCACATATTGCAATGCAAATATTGATATATATAAATGTGCTTTTATAAAGATTATTTAACAAGTGCTTAGATTTTTAAGTATTTTATTCATTTGTAATTATAAAATAAATTCTAAAGAGAAGAAAACAAAAATAACTTTCAGGTTTTACATAACTGCTCTGTTTTTAAATGTGACATCCATGTAAGGTGCTTTAAAGTCCAACAGCATCCTCTGCCAACCTTTACAAGTTAGTATTTTTCATTAATCCATTGCAATAGAGTGTTTTTTTGATGTTGCATATCTCCTGGAGAGGCTCAGGATGACAGAAGCAGACACTCCAATGCCAAAGATGCAATATTTTTTTCCGTTTCAGATATTACAGTAGCTCTGCAGCTTACAGCAAGAACAAAGATAATATGCTAAAGTAGCAGTGTTGGTGTTGCATTTAATGATGGAAGATACAGCATGTGCATCCTGTGTGGTATCTTAAACTATACTGCTTTGGCACAATTGCAGATTGAAACTGATTTCTTCAGATATCTTCCTATTCCTCATCATCAAGAATATCAGACAGGTCCTTCCCCAAAGCTGCATAGAACAGACATTTCCAGCTGTTTGGAATAAAAACTGTTCAATATCTCATGCCTTATATGAAAATAACAAAAGAAGTCTCACATTTTGAGCAATAAAAACTGATCAGATTTAAACAGCGCTTTTCTAGACACTCAAAGTCGCAGCCACTGCTGTCCTGGCAGAGCAGTGGCTGCCATTCTGCGCTTACGGCCCCTCCGACCGTCACCTCAAACAATCCATTCATACGCATTCACACCAGGCAAGGTGGGTGAAGTGTCTTGCCCAAGGACACAACGGCCATGACACAGGTTACAGGGCAGAATCGAACCGCCGACTTTTCGATCATTGACCGACTCGCTCTACCACCTGAGCCACAGCTGCCTTTTTTAAGTCCACTAATGTCACTATTAGACCACTGTCTAAACCAGCACTCAGCAGTTGAAGCTGGTAATCAGGATTGTTCATAATATGGGTGAAAGCAGATGTTAGTTGTGAGCTTTCCTTGACACCAATCAGCAGGCCTTAATTGTATTACGTGTAACATGGTTTTTCCAGAATATTCTCTTTTGTTCTATGCAACATATTTTGGCTTGTAAGGATTTTTTATCCGGTTTTTGTGATACTTTCTTGACTTTTCACAACTTCTGCTTCTTTAATAAAATGGGACAACTTTTTTTTTTTTTACAAGATCTGATGACAGAAAATAAAAACTAATTTCCACAAGCTCTAGCGATATAAAGCAATTTCCTTTGTTGCACTGTTGATGACTTCTGCTAACGAGTGAGCCTTCAGAGCGATGACATTTAAAGTTACAGGTTAATAGTTACTTTGAGTACCCTCCTGTTGCTCATCTCAAGGCAGCGATATTATCTGTCATCATCTTCCTGAACTGCCGGGCTTGATCTGGAAAGCAGGAGAGCGCTTGTGTCTTTAAACCATAACTGCGCTACTTTCCTAATTAGATCATAATGTCGCCTCAATATCTGATTCATCCGTCACTCAGCGTACTACTCCAAAACCTCAGACACGTTAAGGGACACATAAACATGTGTTGTGCTAATTCCTGCGAGGGGCTGACCTTACAGGGCTGAGAAGTGGTTCCGTTCACGCTTGACTGTCATGAGATTAGAGGGTGGTTCAGATGGAAATCCAAGACGCAACCTGATCATCATCGGCTGTGGAGGCTGAGCGGGGAGTCCACAGTGGACGACGTGACGACAAGACAAACTCAGGCAGAAGGTCTCCAGGAACATGTTTTTACCAGGCGCGTACAAGCCGCTGCCAGGGTTCAGTTCCCCACGGCCCGACGCTGTAGCGCTGCAGCACGAACAACTCTACTGCACACACACATATACACATGCTGCACACATTGTAACACATTTGCACTCATGCATGCAGATACACGTGCGTTTATGCACCGCTGCTTGCTTGTGTTCTGCAGGAAAAGATGTGCACAAACACCAGAGAACACTTTCACATGCACTCGCTGACACACACACACACACACACACAATCTTATTACCTCTGTAGAAGCAAGCATGGGGTTTTAGAGATCAAAGCAGGACAGGGTGTAATTTGGTATCTGCGTTTGTTACATGCCCATGCTCTGGATTCACATCAAAGGCATGTGCCACACTTCAGTTCTGCCCTGGCATCCTCGGGATGGTATCACACCACTGATATTACTGCTTTTCCCTTCTTTGGTTGCGAGTGTACGTCTAAATTTGTGCATACATGCGTATACGTGTGTGTTTCAAAGGCGCAAACATGAAAATTACACTAACTGGTGTCTGTATTTGCACTCGTATGTGTGTGTGAGCGTTTAGGATAGGTGAGAAAACGGTTAAACAGTCGAGACAGAGAGGCCATTGTCTGCCGAGGGAAAGTGAGAGCCAGCCATGTGGGAGAGAACTGAGGAGGAAGAGGGTTGTTGCTCGCTGTCTCATGCTCAAGGCTAGTCTTTATTTTGTAAAAGTTTATTTTTCACTGGTTGTAGTCTTTTTCTCTATAGGCAACTTTCAGTTCACAAAAATGCAAAAGAATTGCAATCAAGAATCACCACCAGGGTCTAGAGCCTCATCGTGCCAAGCTGCCAGGGCGACCCCGCTGCTGCTGCTGCTGCTGCTGCTGCTGCATCGGGAAGTGTTTCGTTTTTGGTTCACATTCAGCTTTCTAAGCCTCATTGCTTAAATTCTTAACATTTCCACAAATAAGTTCATTCCTGCACGGTGGTCCAACAGAAACAGAGCATGTGCGTGTGTGTGTGTGTGTGTGTGTGTGTGTATGTGTGTGTGTGTGTGTGTGTGTGTGCATGATGTTCTTCCCCAATGAGGCCCAATGGGCAGTTTCCATGGCGCCCAGACCTCAGACCCCTTCCCCTGCCAGGGGCTGGACAACATCACACACTCACAAACAGCCCAATACGCTTAGCCTTCGTCCTATCTCTGCACCATGTTTGGTCCCCTTTGCTGCAAAAATCATCTGTCCACGTCCTTCCATCTCATGTTCTGACTTCAATATTATTTTTTCCAACGTGAAAAAAGATGTGCTGCCAGTGGGGCCAAACAATGGCACAAGTTTCCAAACCCAAGACTGTCTTGAACCATGATTGGACAGCATCAGAATTACATGTTTGCACAAGAAATCATGAAATAAGCTGATTTCTATTGGAAGCAGTAGGAACACAATAACATAATAGCATATTACTGTCACTTGATTGAGGAAAAGGGAATTTAAAGGATTAATAATAGATGGAAATAAACTTAAACTGGATTTTTTGCAGCAGATTTTGCAGAGAAATGCATTTTTCCTAAGATAGATGGCAATAACAATGGCGAACAAGACAACTTCTCTGGGGACACCCAGAGGTCCCAGACGCCCCTGGTTTACTCCATATAAGTTTATTAGTGTGCATTTGAACCAATAAACACAACACAACTAAAATAGGTCTGTCATTATCTTGTGAAATACTTTTAAGACTGTATCATATATTCCAATTTAAAACTATAAGACATAAGAAGCCACCAATAGGTCAACAGGGGCCTCACAGCTTTTTTTTTTTTTTTAATCTGTTTCAACCATTTATCATGCACTTTTAGCAAACCTTTTAAGCTGTTTATATAGTCCTTCTAGCTGTTTCAACCATTTATCCCTGACTTCTAGCCAGGACTGCACCAAACTTTTTAAAACTGTTATCCTACTTCTTAACTTTCACAGTTCCACGATCAGCACTCTTCCACATCTCTCCGGTCACCTGTCACTAGGAATAAAGTTCTCTCCTGCAAGTAGAAAATCCCAAGGAAACAGCTTAAAGTTCAAAAAGTTATAGCATCCTGAAACCGGAGTTGGCCGGAGCGTAAAGCTTTCTGATGTTCCTCAGCCCCTCCACTGCAGGGTGATTGAAGATCAGCACATCAAACGAAGGGAGAGGGATATAATGACACAGAATACTGTATCAGGGAAACACTTTCCAGCTCCTCATCCCGAACAGTGACGGGGAAAGGGGGGGAGAACAGTTGTGGTGCATGTGTTAATGTACTTTAATTACAGTACACCATTCTGCCTCGGGGGTCACTGACCGAGCAAGTTTTGGCATCTGTGTTTGTGCGGACAGTTTGTCTGCTTGTGTGTGTGTGTGTGTGTGTGTGTGAATACGAGAAGCAGGTACAAAAGCAATCGATTCCACAGCACTAGATGGCGGAGACACAAAAACAGAAACATAAGCTGTGAGGTGGTATTGGTTTCTAAGAATGTATCCAGTTTGATTTAATTAGCTGGTACTTATTGCATTCTTTGTTAGCAGTGTAATATGACTGACAGTTGGCGCGGCAGGCAGGCTGGACTCCATCCAAGTCCATCTCTGCTGTTTGTGTGTGTGTGTGTTCCCAGACTCTGTAATCTACCTCTTCCAGTCTGTTAGTATCACTTGCTATGAGTGTACGTGTCACTAAATTCACTCCTCTCCCACCATTTCTGGACGTCTGGGGTGTGTCGATGCGGCTAGTGGGTGCGTTTCTAAAGAAAAACCTTCAGGATGTGTGGTTTCTGTTGAAATATAGGGTGTTTAGATAAAACGCAGAGCTGTTTAACACTGAGAAAAGACAACTCAACTACTCCTCATGCTATGACCAAACTATGTGGAATTTCCTCACAGGTACTCCTCATGCTGTGACTCATTTGGTCCCTGTACGCCAGCAGGAAGAAGAGGAAGAGGTACAGTATATTCAGACTTTTGGCAAAAGGTTTATACTCCTTAAAGGGTCAACCTCGTCCCCCATTGTATTCATCACTGTGCAGCTGAGGTCTGGGAGTTTCCACTGAGGAGACAGTAGGCCTGTGACCTGACTCTTGTTTAGATGATATCATGCCTATGGATTAATTCTGTTCCTCAGATTTTGATTAGGTATCGACTAACTATTTGTCTGGCTAAAAACTGAATCCAGCAATAAAATGTTAGGTTTGCATTATTTATTTATTTATTTTTACAAATTCCAGATATAAAAACTTTGTTTAAAAACTGGAAAAGTCAGCCTCTCTTTGTTTATAGTCATCCTGTGGTTTTGAAAGCACTATCCAATTGGTTCCACTTCAGTTAATAACCTGCTATTGACGCTGTAGGATGAGTGGTGAAAAGTTCACTTTATATTAAGCACATGCAAAACATAAATAAACAAAGGCATCTCAATGAATTTTTGTGTTGGAGTTTGTGTTATTGTACATTTTGACACCAGGATTCATTATTTTTCCCTGATTACAAAAAATCTTTAATTGAAATGAAAAAAAACATCAATTGAGCCCTAATTTTAATGCTGTGCTCTGGTCTCAAGCAGTTGCTTCAGAAAGTATTCATGGCTGTTCCCTGTTGAAGTCTTTGCAAATGGAGCAGGGAGGGGAGTTGCTGGAAATTAAGGAACAGGTAGGCAGTGACTTGTGGCATTCATTCCAGACCATATAAAATATATTAAAAAATAGACATAGCTGCCCTGATGCCACCCACGAGCACCGCAAAGCCTCGAATTTTGCATTTAGTCATTGCAATCTTCTTTTGAAACCAGATATTAAGAGTGAAATGTCACTCTGACTGAGAACTTGAGGACCATATGCACCCTGATACAGTATCACCGGTAAATCACAGGGTAGCATTGCTCTAAAACACTCTAAACAAGACTATAATTTACAAAATAAACATCATGATGTATTGAAAAGTCTTAAAACTAGCAACTGAGACTATAAACTCTTCACGAAAATGTTTAGCTAGTGATAACCTAAGTGAGAAATACGATTATTTTCTCATAAACATCTATACAATCTGACTTCTTTTTTCCTTGTTTGTGTCTGCTTTTGTTCGCTGCAGCATGGGTGAACAGCCCAAGACAAAATTCCCACGCCTGGGACAATAAAATTAATTTTGAATCTTGAATCTTTTTGCAACCAAAGGAGTCGCCCCCTGCTGACCACTAGTGAGAATGCAGGTTCAGGGTTGGTTTTACTTTCCAGATCTAGAAGTTATGGCCATCTTTTATATAGTCTAGGATCCATTCTAAATAATATTAGGTTAAACAACGCTGAAGGATTTGCACTCTTGAAAGGCTCTTCATAAACTCCTGCCAGTTGAATTCAGCCAAAATCAGTCCCATCTCACTGAAGAATTGGCCTCACACTTACAAAAACTCCTGGGAGAGGCTCCACAGACACAAACACAACTGATTTATTCCATATGCAGAAAGGGACAAGACATGGAAAATTGTGACAGTAAAATGTATGGTTAGTTTGCTTTAACATTCAAAGTATTTTGGGGAAATATAAGCATCCAAATCAAACAAAATTCTGAATGTTTGTGGGGGAAAAAGTGGTTAATGTTAAATCCCAGATGAGAATACAGTTTTAAACTCTCTGGACGCTGCGTCCTCAGAGGTACATCTTGTTTTGACAGACAGGCTAATTTAGGGTGTACTACTTTAGGCTCTTTCTTGTCACAGGCCATCTCTTGGCATTTAAAATCAAACTGAGCTCAAGTTGCCAGTTCAGTAACGGCAGCCATAACTTCAGTTGAGAATGCTTTCAGTGGTAACACGCCTCAAATCTAAAAACTCCTCACTGTAACCTTATCACCCTTATTTTTATCTTTAGTGAGTGACGTTTTATACTTTCATGTACGATGGATTAAGGGGCTGCCCTTTATCTTGTGATGATCAGGAGGATGTGGTCTCTGGGCTCCCACACACAAATATGCCAGCATAAATACATGCACACACTCCCCCCAGATGTTTCTTGACATGGTCTGCTGTGACTCCAGTGCGTTTGTTTATCCCTGCATGCATAGTTAACTCTCCAGACCCTGCACAACACGGCTCTGCTGCATGTTTCCACTGGAACTCTTTTCCATTCTCATAGTCTTGTGACCCACCACAGAAACACAAAGCACAGAAATATTGGGAGGGATCACTGTTTATTCAGGTAGAATTTTAATTCAAATGATCAATTTCATTGGTGGGCATAAAATGAGACTTGAGATATCATAACTGCTTGATCACATGGTAGGTAGGCTACAAGCACAATCCAAATGAGCATTCAGTAAAGTTGTGACTCCCAGTGAAGCTTTGTGGACGTTAAATTAGGGACAGTTCTGAAAAATGCTTTCTTCATATTTGTGCATGTTTTTTATACTGTCAAACTTAACTGGAGGTTCCTGCTATTCACTTCAATCAATCTGTTGAAGGCTGTGCACACTTACACGTGTTTTCTCTGGCAAGTACCACTTGTAGTCAATTGGAAGTTGGATGTTTCTGTGACGGGAATTACCTGCCACAATGAATAAATCTATGTTTAACAAAAATTTAACAGGTGTAACAAAGCCAACAAGGGACCAGGAGAGCTGTCAGTCCTGAGAAGAGGGCTGTCGAGCGTGAAACACGCGTGTGGGTCGACCAAAAGCATGTAGGGGGTTTAATCAATCACAGATTTGCTGATTTTAAAGGAAAAGTTCTGTAGCTTTGTACTCACTGGGAATATGGTGACATTATAAAATTGGTCCAACAAGGAAACGAATGAGAGCAGGTTGTAAACAAAGCCGTTGGTCATCACATTTATTTGGAAAAGAAAACAACGTCAAATAGTAAAATGAAAATGGCACCGAGTCATTTAAACTAGAGATGTAAGACTTAACTTTTTAAGAGCAGATGAAGAAAAAAATTCCAGCATTTTGTACAAGTACAGAATAAAGAGCGCTCAGAAGTTTGCAAGATTCAAAGAATAGATTTGCAAGCAAGCCTACAATTGAGGGCATATTACAATAAAAGCTTTATAAAAATGAGGCACCACAGTAAAATAATCTAGTGGTAGAAGTGATGGCTAATGAGTGCCATCAAACAACATCAAGACTTATTTCTAAACTTTATCGTAGTCAAATGGAACGTCAGACTGAAAATACACTTTATGTAATACTTAAGTGGGAAAAAGAAATGAACATCACAACATCAGAAAAATGCCATTGTGTGTGTAACAGTGAAAAATTTGCAAATTTCATTGTAAAAATCTAATTAATGTCTTCACTGAATCGAATATAAAAAGCAAATAACTTCTAAGGCAACAAACATGCTGGAGGCAATGTGGCCGTCCAGATACAAATTATACACACATCTTTCTGTGCAAAGGTAGAGAGAATAGACTGAATTTGGTATTGAATGAGGTCACACAAAAAAACTTTATATTGCATCTTACATATAGTGGTGGCAGAAGGAAGACAATCACTTGGCTAAAATTCCATTCACAGCTGACAGGAAGTGCCATTACAAGAAACTGGCTGGATACAGGATCACCCTGACACAGTGGTTAGATTACTACAGGAAATGTTTGTGATGGAAATAATGACTCACCCTCTCAGTGTGACAGAAGATGAGTTTAACAGAAACTGGCGAAAATGGATGAGATGTAGAAAACAACGACATTGATGGATCAATGAAAGGATGAATGATATCAATACTGTATCATTTTATTGACAATAATATTAGTTATTGTATAAGAAACGTAAAGTCCCTCTGGTCAACGTTTTAATCTCTGAAAACTCATATCTGTGTATTTAAATTACATATTTACAAGTAGGTTTTTTTCTGTTTTCGACCAGTTTTCTGTATCAGCTTTGCCACAATCCATGCGTGCATAAGGTTTATTGAGGGATTGTAGCCACAATAAGGAAGTCTTCACTTTCAGTTTAACCTTCAAATAAAGTGGCAGATAAATTGGTGACTCATTGTCAGACTGCTTGTGTGTGTTGCTCCGTATGACTGAATTCTAGCAATGCTATGCTCAAAATGCCTTATGTGTTTTGCATTTGTGTTTACAGGACCCTTTTGAAAATGTAATGCTACATCTAATGGAGCTATCATTGGGATAAATTGTAAAAACACCACCAACAACAACAAAACCAGATATAACAAGAGAGGCAAAGTTAAAAGGTTGTAATGAACCATAGTTTATTCTTTTTTGTTTTCTCCCTCTTGTCTGTTTTCAGCACAACAGTTCAGCTGTCATGTGATTTAAATTCAGTCCAACCTCCTAATAGTTTGACTCACCACGTGTAGGTTGGGGGTAAAAGCCTGCCATTAGCCAATTAGCTCAGTTGGCATTCTCCTCCTTGTCCGCTATCTGCGTGTTAAAGTTTTCTTTGCTCACAATAAAAAGGACAACAAACAAGCCAGCAACTTGGTCAGAAAGTTTGCTTGTGTATTTGGATTGTGCAGTCAGGCAGCTCTGCTGGTTTTTTGTGATGGACAATCCAATTCAATGACAGTGCTTGTTTACTTGCATGCAAATTTTCCTCTCCAACAATTCCAATTGTCACTTTTTTGAGGGAAGATTGAAGCTGCAGCCAGACCGATGGTGTGGTGCAGCCTAACCATGAAGTTCTACAGAGGAGCTGACAAAGTGAGAGTAACCTCCTAATTTATGCTTTCTATGTTCATGTGTGCAGACCAATGCAGTCTTTGATAGTGGACAGCAGAAAAGCAGTTGTATTAGTACAGTCAGTGTCGCCTACAGTTGCTTCATATCGAGTACAGAAACCCACACGCAGCTCCAACCTATGTTTCTGACAGGTTGTGACTTTTTATAAGACAGAGCTGTTGTTTTTACAAATTGGACTGTTGCACGTTGTAAGTGACTGTTCCTGAGTTTTTGGGTTTTTTTTTAGGGAATTTAGAGCTTCATACTGTTTTTGGGCACCGTCAATGGAAAGCATATACAAATCCAAACACCTCCAAAGTCCAGCAGTGACTACTTCAATTACAAATTATGACATGATGAGTTATTAAGGTGCGGGTGACGGAGAATGTCTTTGCACAGACTCTACTCATTTGTTTTCCTGGCGTATGTGCAGTCAGCGTGCTGCAATGAAGACAGTCTGCACGGTCACGACTTTTGGGCTGCACACAGATCATTACTTTATACCCTTGTAGGACATGTAAAAGTGGAAAGCATTAATAAGTCTTAAGGTGAGCAGTATGGTTTCTGTGTCAGTGAGTACACAAAGGTCTGTAACATACATTTTGTCATCCACCCAAGTCAGCGAGACTCCATGCAGACTCCTACATTGAGTGCAGTAGTAGCACCTGCTCTGGAGTAGTGTGCATGCATGGAATACATAGATATAAACACCTACACATGTATGGAAGCATGTCTTTCAAGTGGACTCCAGCAGACTAGAATGTAAGAACAATGTGTCTGTGTTCGCGGCTTATGTATGTCCACAAAGGAGTGTAATCAAGAGTTAAGGTCACTGTTATACTTTCTGTGTCCATAAGTACACAAGGGTCTGCATGGGCCCACTGGAGGACTGAGGATCAGCCTGCAGTCCAATATTTGGGTTTACAAAAACAGGCTGCTGGGGAAGACACTCTTCTTCATTTGTTAAAGCGGTACAATCCATTGTGATCTGTGACTGGCTACTTTAATGATCCTCATCACCATTAGGTTTTTCATTTTGACTGCTGGCTGGTGGAAAGAGTTCTGGTGGCACGTCTCCCCACTGGATGGTAAATGTGCATCTTCTTGAAGATCTGACACAACTGTCATTTAACTGTGTTGGATTGGAACTCCAGAGGAGCTCTGCTGCTCGGCAGTCATTTTCAGACCCCCTTTCACCTTCCTGGGACAAGGGCAATAGGCTGCATGCTCAGTAGTATTGCACATGTGCAAAATATGTGGATATAACCTCCTGTATGTACTGAATGGAGCTCTGGAAGAAGACTCCAGCAGACTAGAAAAGTAGTATAATAACAACACCTATGCATCTGTGCTTGCACGGGAGTATAATCACGGTTTAAGGAGTGCTAATGTAATTTAGCGCAACAAAAAACCTAGTCATCTTCAAATCCTCATCAGTGACAGCATGTAAAGAAGTTCCTATTCTATCTTCCTTGAATGGTCATTTAAAGATGTCTAACAGACGAACACCGAAGAAGAAATTTATTTGGCTTCCACTCTCCACTCTGTTCATTCCTGATCTCTCCTGCTTGATATTCCGCCGCCACGTCCGTCCTCCCGTAGGTGAGACTTCTTTAAACAGCTGCTTAGGATCACATGCTTTGTCAGATTGTTAACACATAATAAGGCCACACACTCGCGTAAACATCAAAGACCGTCCTGCTTTTTTTCTGTCCGACCGTCATTCTTTCTGTTGCTGCTTTGAACACCTATACCATTATTACAGCTGGTGTGAGGAGACGGAGCGTTTCTTGGAAGATGTGTCAATAGTACGCATATTGGAAAGTGTGCACGTTCAATACACATACACACGCACACACACCATGTACACACACACACATATATATAATACAGAGCCAAGGTCCTGGCATGTCTGAAAAGGATCCTTTGATGGTGCGGCCCTCACTCCTCATTTGCCGTTTGAGTTGGCATTGGCAGAGTTCTCCCGTGGTCCCCGGGCCCCTGCACACACACACACACACACACACACACACACACACACACACACACACAGCCATGAAAGCTTCATGGAGCCTGCAGGGAGTCAAACTGCTCTCACCTGTTGTCTCTGGCAGCCTAAGAGGAGACGATTAGCGCCCAGCACTGACAATATGCTCTTTGTTCCCCTCTTTCTCTCACTCTCCCTCTCTGCCATCTCATACTCGCAGTCTGTCGCTTCTGCCACTGCTCATTTCTCCCTCTGCCCGGCCTTCTGTCTTCCTCTGTTCCTACCTCTCAGCGTCTCTCTGTCACTCTTTGTGTACGCGTCCATCTAACTCGCTTACTATTTCTGTCTCCCTCCCTTCATTCCCCCGCTCCCTCTATCCATCTCTAATGCCCTTGTGGCCATGAGAGCGGCGTGTGGAAAACAGTTGAGCACTTTATCACAGATCATCGATGTAATCCCCTGCAAATACGCTCCGCGAGGGCGCTACACACATGTGCTGCAGGAGGTCTCATCGCTGGACTAGCCTTGGTGACTGGAGCCAGATTTAACTCATTTTGCTTTGCGCTGATATCAAGACTTGGAGGTCAAATGTTTTAAACATTAGCGTGAATGTACGCTACAGGAAATACAACACTCTGAATGCATTAGCATGTATTAGTGAGGCCCAGTCATCCTTTTACTGGCATCTGTGGGTAGGAGGGTGTAACTGAGCGGTGCATGTGTCCCTCGTGCCAGGAAGAGCACAAACAGCCCGAGTGTGACATTTCCACAGGCTGGGTCACAGATGTACAGCTGAATAAAGTGGCCTTTATGACCAGAGGGGAAGACCTCTGGGTGAGTCCAGCGAGCGTTCCTCAGTACATTGAAAACATAGTGGAGCGCACTGAGGGGCTGGGTCAGGTACAGAGAGAAAAGGCGTGTCTGTCATCTCAGTATCAGCTGCACTTAAATATGAAAACAACATTCTTTAGAGTCTGTGACTTTGAGGAAAGGAAACTGTACCCTAAAGTTAAAAAACGAAAACTATTAGGAAGCAACCTTGCATTTTGTTACGTAATATCTTTTTGTAATTCTAAATATAAGGTGATATTTCTAGTGCAAATGCAGTGTGGCTCCAGATCAGAACCTCCAGCATGAGGGATGTTTGATGTAAATATAACTTAAATGAATGTATAGTTTTTGCATAAAATAGCTGAAAAACTCAATGAAGTTGAATCGGTGAGAGAAGTCCTGGTTTTTTTGTTTTCTGTTGTTTATTTAGGTGCAAGTCTGAGTGAATTTAAGTATCAATTTAACTCTGTTACATCAGTACATTTTTTACCTATTTGGCCAATTCAAACCCTTACAACACAACTGCAGGTGTGTGAAACCAAGTTTGAAAGATGGTTTAGTATGAGACAAATACACAACCTAAACTTTTCAAAATGGCTTTAAAAAGTTATTTTTTTCATCTTCCTCTATAAACAGTCATATTTGAATGCCAACAAGAGCATGGTTTAAGAAGGAAGTACAAAGTTGTCGTATTCCTGAATTCGTCCCTTGAATATTGACATCTAAAACGTCCATGGCCAAATTCTGCCAGTTGTCTTTACTCACCTCTCTGATGCTAGCAAATATACCTGAGTACTTGACTATAAAACAATTTGTCATCATTTAGATGTCGTTGAAGCGTACTTCTGTTGATGCTGATTACATGTTGTGCATTCAGCTGTGTAAAAGAAGGGAACTAAGCAATGCGTGCAATAAAATAACACTAAATGGGATAAAACTTCCTAAATCCCATAGAAAATTCTTGTGGAAAGATGTAACAGTCATGACTTGATAATCCGACACAGCATGTAATACCTTCTTTTATGTCGGATAGCAAGGCTGTCGGATTGTCAAGACGGAGGTCGAGATACAAGGAGGGCTTGATGCTTGAAGGGTCATTTGTTTATAGTTGCTATAATAACCAGCAGGGCTGGTCCGAATAGCCCTTTCTGGGCTCAATTAATGATGAATATCCAAATATTTGACGTGCTCTGACGGGGTGGAAGTGGTCAGAACGCACAGGCAGTACTTGGCTGCTGATGCCAGTTCAGGATAGCAGTCACAGTTCTGTTTCCACCATCGATGGCAGCAGCGCCATTCATGTTTACTTCCATAAACACTGAGCACGCTCGCGGCATGTGACGTCATTGTGTCCTCTTCTGCGCATGTGGGACACTTTTGGGTCGTACGAAGTTCACACAGGTGATCACACATAAGTCGCATTTAATTGGAAATGTGAACAAACTTGCCAAAACATCGGATTTCACAAAAAAATCTGAATTGAGCATTAAGTCCTGCAGTCTGATTGTAGCCATTCTGTTGGATTGTTCAGTCAGATAATACGCCGTTATCCTTATTTGTGACATAAAATGTCATGTCGGAGTCAGAATCCTGGGCTGTCGGTATGTTAAGGCTATTTTTAATGGGTTCCGTTAGTTTTTCCTAAACGATAGCGAGGTTTTCGGATTTGAGAAAAGTATTATTGCAAATAACATTGATATTATAGTTCAGGTCTAAATGTCCATGCAGAAAGGGGAGGACTTTTACAGTTGGTAGAAAGAAAGATCTCCTGTGGCGTTCTGTGTCACACCTCGTTGGTCTCAGTCTACGGCTAAAGCTGCTCTGTTATGATAACGGCATGGCGTTCAGTGGATGACAGCCGTTGTCCACAACACCGATTAGTTTCCTCAGCATCCTCCACCAAATACTCCAGCTTCACTCCCAGGACAAAAGAAACTTCCCTGGTGAGCTTGTTGAGTCTGCAGCATGGTTCTGCAGATGTTGGAAGATCTCAGTCTCGTAATGAAAAAACAGGCATCTCTGACCTTTTTCATACAGAGCCTCAGTGTTTTTAGTCCAGACCAGCCTATTTTGTATTTGGACACTGAAGTACTTTTAATATCAACAACGTCCACCTCTGTTCCCTTGATGATAATTGGGTTCTGAATTATTCTTTTCCTCCTGAAGTCCACCACCACCTCCATAGTTATTTTGCATTGAATAACCAATTCAACCAAACTAGCCACAGAAAACCCTCCTGGAAATTGGAAACGACCGGCCACAACCGCAAATGATTGACTTGTTTATACCCAACAACAGCTCCAGACACATTACAAAGCTAACTGGCCTTCCAAACTGGAAAGAAAAAAGAAATAGATCGGGACAATTCCAGTTTGTTGGCAGCAGACTGACCAATAACACTACTCAGGATGTAGGGAAAGTAGTTTTGATGTGGAAAAGAAGTTGTCTTTTTGTTGTATGAACAAAGTGGGCAGACAGTGGTCTGTACTTCACACAACAATATTCACAACTCGGAGTAATTCTGTAAAAAAAAAAAAAAAATAAAGGTTTTATTCTTTTGAACTATGAACCCTTATGGACTAAAGGAGTATAAGTAATGAAAGAATGAACACATAATTGGACTTTATGATGCTTCAAGAGCAGGGAGTCGTTCTGTTTCTTCGACTGTTTTGTTTACCATGTTGGTAAAGTTATATGAATTTTACATTGGTGCTCATGGTTTACGTAAAATGAACGGTTGAGTAACACGTCCATATTGACACCATTTAAACATTTATATCTCTATGCTCTGTGGTAAGCTGCTTTGAACCAGTTTGAAATTATCGGCGCAGGATAAAGTTGTTGAAGCGGAGCCGAAGATTCAATTGAACTTTGAAAGCAGCTGACATGGAAGCGTTAGTTACAGTGAAAGTAATAAAAATATATATATATTGCTGGCAGTTCAAGTGTACAAGATGAAAGACGATGTTTGTTAAGGAGTTGACTTGAACATGGAAGAGTTAGTTACAGTGAAAGTAATAAAAAAATATATATTGCTGGCAGTTCAAGTGTATAAGATGAAAGACAATGTTTGTTAAAGAGTTGACTTGTCTGTGAACATACTCAACATTTCTGACATTTAAAGGTACATTTGAGATAATTATGTGAACATGCAATTTGTCCCACTTCTCCATGTTCTCTGAGTTAATTCAAATCAAGTGACTTTGATTTTTACAACCCAAGATTTGCCTCGCAGCACTTTCTTATCTTATCATGTGACACCCTCTGTCTTGAGAGCCTTGATTTGCATGGGGAACGTCATAACAAAAAAGTAGAATTACAATGTAGAGAAGGAGGAATGACATAATTAGGTAAACAAGCAAACATATAAAGTGCAGTAAATATTAAGTGTATTAAAAAGACGAGCTCGGAGCGCCAGCAGGCATTATGTTTGAAGTCAGCGGCAACAAACCCACAGACTAGTCAGACTTCAGAGGTTGTTTATGTGACTGTTTGCTCAAGTCCCTTATCACACTCACTGAAAAACTGTTTCCGTTCACTCAACAGTGTGCAAACACAACAGAGATTGTATGTGCGATGTACACGTAGCTGAACAATGACCCTACTGTGACAGGGGAAAGTGGTTTTTTTTTGTTTTTTTTAACCCTACTCTAAAGTGTTTCACAGAGAAATTTGAAACACATTTACATAATTAAAATGGAAATAAAAAGTGAAATCTATCAGGTATATAAATGCAGCTTTAGGCAACAGAAACACTTACTCAACTAGCTGCCCTCTTGTTTCCCTTGGCCCGTCTAAACCTGCAGCACGGTGACTTGGTTTGAGTTGGCACGAGGGAGCAGCTGGAGTACAAACACTACCTGTCAGTTCCTGGAGGCTGGTATCGTCCTGCTTCGATGGCGTCTCATGAAAACCAGCGGCAGCTTTTACCCTGCATTTCCTCTGTACTGGGCTGTAGTTCATATTGTACACATATTATTTTTTTTGCAGTTTACAGATTCAATAATAAATTAATTCATCAAGGAAATAACTGGCAGACTAGCTGGACAGGAAAATAGCTGCTGAGTCCTATTACACAGTAAACTACTGTGTTTTTATTCAAGAATATAAGTGATCAAATGATGACTGTTTCTTTTCATGAATTAACTACACTGCCATTATTAGCCTGAAAATGATATACAGACCAATGTGTCCTGAATAATTTCCTCAAAAAATGCAATAATCACATAAACAGTTGTGTGTATGTGCATCAACAGCTGTCATGTACATGTGAAGTTTAGTGCTACTCTTTGCTGTCATCTACTAACTGCAGTGCACAGTGTCTGTCAGTAAGCAAATACTGTTTGGATGAAGCTAAGTCGGCTCCATCAAGCAGACATACAGTGTCTATAAAAAGTATTCACCCTCTTGGAGGTTTTCCCTTTTCATTGCTTTACAGCACTGAATCACTGTGAACTGAATATGACTTTTTTTGATGATTTGCCAGAAAAGACTCTTTCATGTCAAAGTGAAAACAGATCTCTACAAAGTAATGTCAATTCATGAAAAATATAAAAGGTAAAATAATTGCTTGAGCAAGTGTTCACTCCCTCCAAGTCAGTATCCACTAAATGCACCTTTGGCTGCCGTTTAACTTTGTCAAATTGCACAGGGATTTTGAGTGAACAGTCATTTTCCAGTCCAGCTACAAATCCTCAGTTAGACTGAGGTCTGAACACTGACTCAGTCACTCCAGAACATTCACCTTGTCATCTTTAAACCATTTCTGTGTAGTTTGTTACTCCATCAGAGAAGTCATAGGTGTCTTGGTGGCCTTCGTCACTTGTCTCTTTCTTGTACATTCACTCAGTTTTTGAGGATGACTTTCTTTAAGCAGATTTACTCAAGTCCCATATTCTATCCTTAGTCGTAACAAATGTCACTGTACTCCAAGGGATGTTCAGTGACTTGGATACTTTCTTGTATCCAGCCCCCTGACTTATGGTCCTTAATGACCTTTTCATGGAGTTTTGTCTTTCTTGTGTAGTTATAGCCAGAAGTATTGATTCACCAGTGACTAGACCTTCCAGATACAACTGTCTTTAGACTACAATCACTTGAGACATATACACTGCACTCAGACGATCTCCATTGAACTGTGTGACTTGTAGCATCAATTTGCGTCTCTTGTGTTAATT
>NW_007578010.1:127769-248420 GCF_000690725.1 Stegastes partitus | reverse complement strand
AAAAGAAAAGGCACATTAAATTGATCATTATTCAATGCTGAAAAGCAATAAAAGGGTGAAACCGCTCTATTGCTGCATCTCCATATCTAGCATTTGCAGGATATGGGAATGGAGGCAGCAGTCGAGCCAGTGGCAGCTCATACCTGCTCACTAACAAACTGCTGTTAGGAATATTGTGCTTTAAGGCTTCACTGATGGGCCATGACAGATTGAGTCCCCCCTGTGGACCAGGGCCTCTCTGCTCCCAGACATGCTGGAGCTTTATTAGCCTTCAGCACGCCTCCCTGTGGAACCATGTCGCCCCGCATGACCTGAGCAGCTCCTGTCCCTGATTGGCCATAGGCCCCCTACACTACGGGCCAGGACTCTCTCAGGTCAGAGGAAACAGCTCAGACTCATGCTGTAAATCAGTGGGTAAGAACAATGGCACCCAAGGAAGCTAAAAGTCTCCTGTTGGTGAACACGCATCATAACTCACATGTGTTTAACGTGGAAAGAAGCAATCGAAAGGGGAGTGAACGCCACCCTGAAAAGCTCCATTACCTTATATGCACTAACGCAGCCCTTCATGACCTCAGTCTCTCCTCCGCACTGTGAAAAATGTTGCATTCAGGATACATGGCTATCTGTCAGAAATCCACATACAATATTAATGTTTTTTACACAAGGGTTTCCAACCAGCAGCTGTGATAGATGAATCAGTCTTGTTAACAGGATTTATGTGGAGAAGTGAGTGCAATCAATATTTCAGCTCATCCTCCATCCTGCTGTTGAGACCGAGAGACTTTGCTATGCTGGCTGGAGCTTTATAGGATCAAGAACACAGTAAAGTACATTACCAATGTTGACAGGCTAAGCGCAGGTTGATTAATGGCCTACGCAACGGCAGCTCTCCCAGTATCACATCAGCACACAGACAGCACATGTACAGAGAATATCTATATGCTTATAGGAGGTCTGATAGTTCATTGGCCTGAATCTACCCAGACAGGTTTAATGAAAATGAACAACTTTGTTCCAAAGTGAAAAACCTTAAAGATTAGTCATCGGACGCTACTGTAGATTTGACACTGATGACTCAATAACAGCTCTGCTCATATCTCAAGCCACCATTGGGTTTGAATATCCTCCTCATCAGATTTAGTTTAATCTATTTACCAACTAAAGTATTTGCATTTGTATTTGGCTGCATTAGGAATGTTGCTGCAGTCAGTTGCCATTGCATCAACTTATTAACCTGTAAATGTGATATAAACTAAGACATAGGCCTTTAAGCACTTGCTGCAATGTGATAGTTGAAATACTAGAACGGTGGAGTCTTTGTATGAATACTTGGTTTGCAGCATCTGACTCCAGACGTCCTGATGTAAGTTGAAAAATTCATACAGCTGTCAACATGCACGTAGCTTTAACAAGACTACTAAGAAGACGCAACATTTAAATAAGATAGCGTTGGGTTAGAGTTGTTTTTTGCCTGTTTTGTTAAAGGTTGGCCTCTCTTCCTCCAACTCCCACCTGCACCAAGGTAACATCAATCAGACCAGCCTGTCATGTGAACACAGTCAGCCGAGCTAACGTCAACCATCCATCCAGTCTTAACTTCTGGAAACATAACAAAGAAACTGACATCATAGACTAATGTGTCTGCTTCAAGCCACCTCATCTCTTCTCTCTTCTGCCCTCCCGCCTGTGTCCTGGAAATTGATCTCAGCATGCGATTTTGAAGGATGTCTTTATTCCTACAATGCATCTTAAGGAGAGAAGAGGTTCATCAGAGGAGTTATGAGCCGTATCCGTGCGTATCCTCCTAGCATCCTTTGCGGAGGTCTCTCTAGCATTGGTGACATATTAAAGGGGCGTGACACAAATATTAAATATACAAACCAGGGTTGACGCAGGACTCGACACTCTAAAGAATATCTTTGTTAAAGTTGTATGACTGTATTTCCATTTTGAATTACACTATTAAAAGTTGACGTAATTGTGTGTTGTGTTTTTTTCTCCTTGTGTTCAATTCAGAGACAATGTTTAGGCAGTTCAGAATTTAAATAAACAAAAAACAAAACATGTTTGTCAAAGAATTGTTTTTATTTTTGTAGAGTTTTTGTCACTGTATGTACATCAATAAATAACTTTTTTCTTTTCCTGTCAGTACAGTGTCGACAAAAAGGTTTTTCTTTTCAACACTGAGTTTGTAGGAAAAAGTCCTGGTATGAGCTGCCAGAACTTTTCTTTTGTTTCTATTTTATGGATTCATTTACATTGTCAGTTGTTACACTGTAGATTTACCATAATTAACTGAATCTGCCCTCTTTTCTTTCTTTTTTTTTAAATTTATTTATTTTTAACTGTATACCATTCATTTATAGAAAATGTCTTGTTTTTAACCATAGATACATCATTACAACACAGAAAATATCCTACTTTTTTTACTTATTGACACATCATTAAATTATATCAAATGTTAATTTGTTATTATAAATTTACCATAAAAATACAAAAGATGTCTCTTTGTTTTGTTTTTACAGTTCCTTACCAGAAAATTTACATTGTTTAATCATGGATCAAAGTTCAGGTAATAAGCAGTAATTATTATTTTATTTTATTTTTTGCAGATTTATATCTTCAAGTGTTATTTATTTATTTATTTATTTATTTACTTATTGGCTCACAATGCCAATACTAACATGCTGATGTTTAGCTGGAGTATTACCCCGCTTAGCATGCTAACGTTTGCCAATTAGCATTAGCACTCGCACAAGTACATACAAAGCTGAAGTAAATCTTTGTGGTAATTTTGGGTAATCTGCACCCAAAATATGATATAATCCAGCAACCAGGTGGCTACTATATTTGCATATGTAAACAAGAAAACAAATAAACCCTATTTCTTCTTCTTTTTTTTTTTTGCCTACTCCTTTAACATAAAAAAAGACTTTTATACAGATGAAGCTAAATTAATGATTACAAAAGCAAGAACAAAAGAAGCAAACTAAAAAAAATTCAAGCTAGTAAATATAAAAATGTAAAAAATGTTCGGACTGCTGTGTATTTATTTGTGTACACGGTTCTCTCTACCAAACAGAAAATTCCTGACGAGTCTCACTGGAATTATTCAAACCCTAGTCTGTTTTCTTCCTGCTTTTTTTTTCTTCTTTCTTTCTTTCTTTTTTTTTTTTATCACTCAGCCTATCTCTCCGTCCTCCACATGTCAAATTCATTCAAGGTTTTTCTTTCACGCCCGCTGCACCGAGGAGGTTGTTATGAGTCAGAGTTACCGGCTCGAAACCTGAACATCAGACATCTTTATTATCTGTGGGATCAGTTTTCTGGTGTACAGTTTGGCATGGGGGCGCTTTATCTTGCATCGTCCTCCCCACACTGCGTCTCCTAATCCCTCCCCGTGCCTCAGTGTTGGATGAGGGCAGGGCGTGACCCTAGTCAAAAGGTATACACATCATTTTTCTGCATACTGATACACTATTCAAAAGAAACTGAAAATGCTACAAAGGGTCACTGCTCAGACAAGGACACCCCTCGTATTTCTTCTCTTTGAGATGTATTTACAGTGAAAACTCAAAGTGTAGCCACTCACACATGAATTTCTTCACAGGTCTCAATAAATGCATAGAAAGTGGGTTGAATAAAGGTATTCTATAGTTTTATCAGCTTGGAAATCTAGTTCATCATCCAGCTGTGACTGTCAGTAGTTCCCTTTGGACCGGGCATAAGTAATTATATACCATTTGATGTGGACTTTTTACTTATTCCACAAAAATACAAACATTCACACTGGAATAAGTCAAAATGGAAAAGGTTTAGCCAAATGTAAACTTAATGTGTTGTTTTTCCAGATTTCATTTTTTCGAGACGGGGAGTAAGGTGAGACGGGACTAAAATATCAAATAGGCTTTTGGGATGATTACAAAAGAAACAAGATTTTTATATGTCCTCCTCAGCAAACCGGAGTAGGCTGTGTCGGTTGGCGGCCGCTGAATGTGTGCTCTATGTTCTGACAGACAGAAGAATGAACTGCTTTATTACCAGCGTGCAGGGCTGCCAATCATCATACAGTAGGTATCCTTTAACCTGGTGCAGAAACAACCAGACTGTAAGGTATTAACACACATAGTTCCATGTGAGCAAATTTTCTATTACACCCACACTAATAATTTAACCTGCAGTTCATGCAGTAATCCTGCAACGAGGGGGGGGTGTCCCTAAACACAAGCACGGTTTCATAATCTCCACCTCACAATGCGCCGCTGTCATTTTATCTCTCGTCAAATCCACATCTTTCAACCTTTTCCCACCTCCTCAGTGGGACTTCAACCTTTTCCCACACTCCACCTACTCTCGGTGTCACACTCCCCGTTGTTCTCAAATCCCAGCTGATCCTGTTTTATCACCGGAAAGAATCCTGGAGCCGGCTCCTATCTGACGGTTTTGGTTGCTGCCTTCTCTTCATCTCGACTGCCATTGTTGATAAGCATCAAATATTATATCCACCTCAGCAAAATTGATTGGCAGTGAACTGCAAAATGGCCCAATCACATCTCAGGGTCTTCGGTGTTGGCACGCGAGCTCTGTGGCTGTTATGGGTTCATATAGTACTTTTAGGACTTCCCATCCGTTGTGGGTTGAGCTAAATATTAAAGTACAGTCGTTAATCTGAATATAGAAATTTGACAAAATAATCCCTAAGTGATGACTACATCAGCGCAAGGAAACGTTATAAAAAGCCAGTAATTTGACTTTGGATCCAAAATATTAAGCCAAGTTCAACCACTAACTGCTGTGCTAAATATATGTGAGCCCTTTGCTGAACTTGCTCCCTGAAACAAACCTACACCAAATCATGTAGCATGATCACAGACCTGTCCAGCCATCATCTAGACAGGTTGACTGTATAAAAGTCGTCTTTTCTTCGCCAGAAGTGGGTGACAGCACAAAAAAAAAAAAAACGGAAGAAATGCAGTCTCTGAGCACATTGCATTTTAAAACATGTTTGTCAGGTCCTGCATTCATTGATTTGCTTGAGTGATAATCTCTGGGGACTACGTTTATATCACATGATTGTGGTTCTCAAGAATGACGTCCAGCGTCAGCATTCAGTGGCAAAGCAAGAAGTAGTTTGTCCTGCATGTAGCAGGATGGAGTGAAGAGTTTTTCTCCACTTCATCATCGATCATGTTCATTAAACATAACTTTTCCCTAATTTTAACTACACTGTAGCTACCACAAGTTTACTTTCTAATTAAACTCTGTAAACTCTATAAATGTGAAATATCATCAATGACTATGCTGTGCAATATTTTTCTAAATTCATACTGTACATATAACTTATACTGTATACTGTATATATAACTTATTTTATATTTAAATCTCTTCTATTTTTTTTATTTTTTTTGCTCTTTATTTTGTTCTTTATTCTGTATTGCACTGAAGGAGCTGCTCTTAATCTCATTGTACATGTGTATAGTGACAATAAAGGCATTCTATTCTATTCTATTCTTAGTTATGCTGTATAGTTTTATAAGTTGTAATAAGTAACTGGTTTAATAATAGTTTACAAGTATTTTATTAAAGCTTTTGAGATCATGAATGAATACAAGAATTGGGTTGGTAGTTTTTTTTGTTTTTTTCATTCGACAGGCCTAATGGCTTATTATGAAGTGAGAATGACTCTTTATTAGTAACACTTTCTGCCAAGCCAACAAGCAGACGCAGATGCAAGGACTGGCAATTGAGTTTCTAATTTTATGATTATTAATCCAGAATAATTAAACACAGAGCCAAGATTGGTGGAAGAAGATATGTTGTTTACAACTTAAAAAGTAAGACGCTCTTACGTCAAGGCTTTAACAAAGCAGTCTTTAGTTATAACTTTATTAAAGTATGACTTAATAGAAACTAAATATCCACTGAAAGACCAACAACTTTTGCATATTTTTAAAGCCCACAGCTCTGTATTACTGGAAGCTGTGTGTCTGTGAAGCATCCGTGGAGGGTAACGTCACTCTCCTTGGAGGCCTGTGCTTGCCTCTCTGCAGCGTTGCTGGCACCGGGGCAGTAAGGTGATCTACAGGCTATCAGCAGGCCATCAGTATCATTCAGGGTATCTGTGTCATCTCTGGCATGTTCCAACCCAAGAGCCAGATTCTCTCTTCATTTCTATGACTGCATCTCAAAATCAAAGATGAAAGATAGCTGCATGCCCGAGTCCAGACAGCCCACCGTCAGAGAGGAGGACGGATCTCCTCTCCGATTGAGTTTTGCAATTAAGTCTTTGTTTAATCCCTGGCTGCTCAGTGTTTCCACATGCCACCCAAATTCCATAACAGTGCTACTTTATGCTGCAGCACACCCTGCCAGCACTTATCATATCAGCGTACGACTGACGGGAGCCAACCGCATTTTCAGGCACGCTCAAACACAAACTGCAGCTCGCTCACTCCCTCGCTCTGTCAGATGGCATTGGTCTGATCTTGCATAAAACAAAAACCTCGAAATCTTAGACAAGTATCAGAACAAGGCAGAACTTTGTCTCGCCTGCACCCCCACCCCCCTTATACACACACACCCCACCCGCTGACCCCCACCGCCATATGCCAAAAATTATCATACAAGTTTCTCTTTGTATCCATATTTAAAACATGATGGAGAAGAATTGAGCCTTTATATAAGGGGGAAGGTTGTGTGTTTATCCAGCAGCGCCAGCACCAGGAAACAAGAGAAAGCCCCCATTGCTGCTGGTGGAAGCAGGAAAGGGTCGGAGACTGCGGGGCTGGCGGGAGGAGAGGTGAATGGAGACGGCGAGAGAGAGAGGAGGAGAAAGAAACTCTTTGAGTGACAGTAATTTAGGAACCAGGACTTTTTTTTATGATTTCCCTGCTTTCGGGAAAACACACAGACTTCTGGGTTTAGCACTTGGGACCAAATCAAAGACCTCTTTTACCATCAAAAGGTGTGTGTGTGTGCGAGTTTGTTTGTGTGTCTGTCTATCTGTGTGCAACTTTACATGAGGCAGAATGTGACTATACAAAACCAATCGCCACACAAACAAAAGTTAAAGTTAGTATTTTGTTTAAGAAAATATAAACTACATTGATGACGCAGCTTTTGCACACATTTCTCATTTTTCTGAAGAGGATAAATTATTTTTGAGACAGTTTCATGTCATCAGTGTGTAAGCTTCAGGCCTCTGAGAGGGCGTTTACCATGGCAACAGCTGACTGACATCTGAGAACCAGCGTTGCTAGGAAACTTACTATTAACTTCCGTGGTGAGGAAGTACATCGCAATCGTGTATATTTTACAAATGTAGATGGATGACAGCTTTTGGCCCTTTTTTTCATCGGTACTATTGACATTTGCACCTCTACAACATCCAGCGGTTTGGAGGAGCCACTATGCTGTTTGTGTTACATTCAAAGTGGTAGGTGCAAGCTGGACTTGTATAAATTCAGAAAGTGTTATGTAGCCTAGCTTGCTAAAGTTAGCATTGACTCACCTGATGTTTTGTTGGGTTCATACTATACTGAGCATACAACCGACTGAGTTATCGGTACCACGGTCGGATCAATACCCAGAAGGTCCAGGGATAAAATTTGTTATTATGTTCCTACTGACCTCCCACCAGGACTGTAGTTATAATACATATGAGAGGAGACACATTCACCCTGATATATATTATTAGGATGTTTTGCAACCCTGAGTGGAAAAGAACACCCACAGACTGTTTCAATATTCATGAGTATTTTTTTTTCTTTCCCGAGGCGCCCAGAGACCAACCACAAAGCTAAAGAGCTGAAATGATTAGTTGAATTCTTGTACCGATTTTTCAAAGCCTTTTTTTTTTTGTTTGTTTTTTACAGCAATTAACCAATCAACTGTAACTAAAGATGGACAAACCCTCCATTCATCACTCATAGGATTCCTAAAAAGCAGTTTTGGACTTTAGTATGGTATCGCTCCAGCTGTTACTATCTTGGCAGTGCTTGACTTCTCCTAATTCTCAACGAATCCAAAAGTAACAAAAGGTGAGGCACGTGAGTGAATTGGAGGCCCGCCATGCTAATGTTTCTGGACTTTGGACTGTCAGGCAAAGCAGCCACACCCTTAATTATGCATCATTTTAAGCGATAATACAATTTAAAGGGTGAGTCATATAAAAATTCACCTGTTATGCAGTTGTCATAAGAGGTTAAGTTAGCTACAGAGACCAACACATTTAGCATACTGTAAACATGTTTTTTTTTGCTGCAAAGATGGCATTTTAACATAGGAGTCTATGGGGATTGACTCACTTTTGGAACAGGCCTCAAGTGGTCATTTGAGGAACTGCAGGTTTTGGCACTTCCATGTCGGCTTCATTGGTTGCTGCTTGTAGTAAAATCAACATCTTTGTTTTTTGACTGTTAGAATATGTTAAGGTTACAACAATGACCACTGTGGGCTACATTTTATACACTACACAATCAATCAGCCATAGAGAAAATAACTTTAGGACCTATTAACAATAAAAAATAAATGTAGGTTGCAGCCTTCCAGTTCTCCAATGATGGAATAACACGACCCGGCCATAGATTTTCTGGGCCTTTAAGTACTTGACACATGGAAAAATATGAAGTAAATTGATAAAACACACGGAAAGTGACCACAGTATAAACAAAAGCTAGACTTTGACGGGGAATCCTGCAATAAGAGGAGAGCCACAAAATGGAAAATGGAGGACTTGACATAAAGGTACTTTAGTGGTGCAAGTGTGCAACAAATCTGTGTATCCAGCTTTGTCCAGTTGGTATTGTGCCATGTTCACCCAACATTATTCATTTAAAGCTTCCAGTCTGATCAGCTATAATGCACCAGGCCATGTTTACATGCCATCCTCTGATTGTGCTGCATATTTTCTGTTGCTTCCATTACTATAATGCTGTGTTGAGAAAATAAGATCCTCAGAATGTTTGTAGCGTCATGAAACTGAAATACTCTGAAACTACACGCCAGCAAATTATTGAGAAAGGAACAAAGTGTAGGAATGTGAGGGGTTTATAAATGGTCCTACTGATGGATCTGTGTTTTTGCCCATGTCAACCAGAGCCAGCACTGAATGGGCCTCCTCATGACCCTCTGGCCTCGGTTCCACAGTCAGGCCGCTCAGGAAGGCCTGCGGCTTGGAGGTTTTAAACCACAACGACCTTCTCACTCCTTTCGTTTCATTTTTGGACTTTTTTATTTCGAAATGAGACACAGGATAAATTACGTTGACTATGAAGGGCCCCCTTGTTCACTAAGAATAATAAAGAAAGGATACCCTGGTGGAGAACTTTACAGTAATTTCGCCTGTAAGTGTGTGAGAGTACGTCTGAGCTCAAGAGTTGGCTGAAGCGAGGCAGAGCAGGGAGAGAGAGAGAGCGGGGGAGAGCCTGTCTCATTTCCTCCATGATGGATGAGTGTATTAGCTGTCTGGTGTTAGCGCAGGTTTAGCCTTACATATTGGTCGCCGTTGCCTCGTGGCACACACGAGTGGCACAGGAGGGTAAATTAACAACCAGGGAGGAGATGATGAGATGGAGTTTAGAACATGCCTAAATCAACATCAGCTCCTGCACACAGTCAATGGTTATATTCAATTAACTGAGTCCCTTGCCGGGCGTTTAAATGACAAACCAGCAAACCTGTATGTGCATAGTCAAAAAGAGCAAAAACCCTAAAACGCTGTTCAGGCTATTTGTTTTCATGTTTGGAATTTGCTGTATGTTAATGATAATCCAAGTGAATTTCTTTAGAATATTTCCATAGGTGGTGGTTGTTGGTTAAGGTGCAGATTACTGGACATTTCTCATATGAAATGCTTGACAAAGGTACCTTTATATTAGTTTTTGTTACATGCAATCATCACCTGTTCTCCTGTGCACATGTCTTAATTATGATGTGCAAAAATTAGAGATATTTCTCTGAAATAGTAATAAAAAGTCGCAATAAGTGAAAGCATCTTTCTACTTGTTTAAGTTGTTATTTGACAACTGATATTTACTCTGGTCCCTGCTGTGGCACAGATATTTATTTTTATCTAAGTTTTGGCTTATTATAAATAGAAAGTTGAAACTAATTACAATTTTTTATTTTTATTTATTTTTTCTCACCAGTGTGGTGCCGTTGGGTAACATCCTGCGTTTTGACGTAGTTTGGTTTCTTCTTGAACATTAACAACAATGTAAATAGACATATTTGACAGCCAGCATGTTTCCGTGTAAAGCTTTGTGGTGTTACACAACAACAAAGCAGCGAGATCAGTTTTCACAAAGCAAAATGTGCTTGCATGCTGTGACAAAACACAGACAGAGTTTCTCAAAACTGTAAGTTACAGAGGTCAAACGTTACCCCCTATCTCTTTATTCCTGCTTTTAACACAGCCAGGCAGCATCCCTACTTCTTTGTTGTTGTATTATTTAACCATTCTGTTATATGAACACAACGCGTTTCTAAGTTAGAGGTCAGTCCCACTCCCCATGTAAAATTTGTTAGATCAGATACACAAGATTTGATCAGTTTTATCTAAAACTACTTCGTCTGATATCATCTCAGTTGTGTTGTTTGATAATTGAGAGACACTAAGTGTTCTGTAAATATCTGGCATGTAGTCTATGTGGTCAAAAACAACAACCTAAATTAAGCATCTCAATTTCTTCAAAAAATAATCAAAAGACAATCAACACATGACGTCCATTTACTTGTGTACAGTAACAATTTCATCCATAGCACTTTTTTGACTTTTTGCTATGCATTTAGAACAACTACTGAGCTCGTTTATCAACAGATCCATCTCCATTAGCCGATGAAGATCATTGTCTTAAACTGTTTCAATGAAAAAAATAAAAGGGATTTACTCTAATTAAATTTATTAAACCTGAACTAACAAAAAACAGTAATATCAGCTATGCAAGCAGTGACTGGATGGGTGCTGTGTTGGTGAAGACACAAAAGAAGATTGATGATTGAGAAGACATAGGGTGTGTTCCCAAATCTGCCAAATATATACCAAATATAATAGGCCAGAGAAAGATTTATTATGTCCCAATACATAGTATGTCAAATGCAGTATATCAAAAATACCAGGATGTCCTCTTGCATCCGGTTGCATGTTGCAGTATGCAGGTCTGCATGCTTTTCTGGCCATTCTGGCTCAGAATCCTGTGCAGCAGAAGATACCATATGTCACATAAGTCATGCCGTCTCACATGAGTGTAAACAAGCTTGAGCTGCCGAGAGCGCAGACAGATGACACCTCATTTCGCACTGCAGACGGCGACGGATATATGAGCAGGATGGCTCATATGTCTTAAAGCTGCAGTAGGCACAAATCTGAAAAGAGGCAAAAATAAATCGAAATCGTGAATTTTAAAAATATACAGCCCTCCCTTTCTGTTCTAAGCCCCTCCCACCACACAGGGTCACATTTCTAGCTAAAAGCCAACTTTCGTTTTTGGCTTCATCCTCTGTCTGACCCATTGCAGCACCGCATCCTGCTCATACTGTGGACTTTGTTGCTATTTATACTATCTCATCTGATCGGTGAAAAGCCCTTTGATTAGCTGAAATGTCCAGTCACCGGACAGATCTTCTGAAGACTGAAAACGGGGCCAAGAGGAGGTGCAGAAGTCTAGTTTCCTCTCAGACCACTAGAATTACAATATGCTTAAAGGTTAGTATGGAACTCTGCCCAAAAAATATCACCTATCACTTCTTTAAGATGCAACATTATGATGACCTAGTATGTCCCAGTTGTATGCATACTGCATGCAAGACTACATACTTTGTAAGGGCAGCTGCAGTGCTCACTGAAAAAGAAAATTCTGACTTTTGAAATGATGCCTTGAAGACACAGGTGAGCCACGATGCTCCCATGTCAGCCAGCTGCCCTCCAAAGTAGGGTTGGACTGCTGCCAAAACATGTGAAATGGTTGGAATCCTTGCTTCTAAGTGAAACAGCTAGCGGATATAAGTGTGCAGATACTTCTAACACCATCCTGACTGCTGATAGTGTAGTTGTTTTATAAGAAAAGGATTCAATGCTCACTCAAAACATCTTAACACCCAACACAGAAATTGGTAGATGGTGTTCTCTGTATTAGTAAAAGTCATGCCAGGTCAGTTTTATTTAGACAGCCTCAAAGAGCCTTGCAGTCAGTACAGTACATTCACCCTTGGTTGATGTTAAAGACTTAAAAAAGCAAACTTTAATGTGAAAAAACAAACCCAAGAAAGACAAACAGAGGAGGGATCCTGTTTCAACAAACAAAACATAACCAAGGAGAAAAAAATGTCAAGTTAAAAATCTTTTCTCCTTCACGGCAGCGCAGTAAGTCTTGCGACACATTCCTGTGCACATTTGCCAACATCCCACCACTCCACACACACAGCATGAGCACATACATACACCCTTCAGACGTGGACTGCTTCCAGAGGAGAGTCCACCTGATTCCCTCATCCATCCACAGGTTATAAATAGGACTCGTTTGACGTACCAGCGCTGGGGCTTACAGGGTGGGCAGATGGGGTGGGGTCAGAGATAGCTGATACCCCTGTGTCCTCTAACCGCTCTATATAACCCCCCCTCTCTGTGCTGCCAGCTTTCTCTCACATACAAGTCTGCCTTCTTTCTTTCTTTCTCCCTCGCTGTCGGCCCGCCATGTGTCCCCCCTCACTCACTCTGTGGAACATGTGTCACTCGCACTCTCTCAGGCATTCGCTCCGTCTCTCCTACGCTCTCTCGCTTTCCCTCTCCCCAGCTGACAGCATGTAATTGAAATGGTCAAACGCATGAAAACATGACAAATGGCGAGCGGTATTTGTGCCTCATCATCATCATCACTGCACACACTCTCTCTCTCTCTCTCTCTCTGTCTGTCTCTCTCTCCGTTCAGCTGGAGCTCGGCTGACAGCTTGCAATCAAACTGCTCGGGCAAACATGGCAAATGTTAGGCGACCGAGAGCAGATTTGTGCTTCATCATCATAATTATAACGACCTCCAAACTCTCTCTGCACACTTGGCCGAGGCGCAGAATGAGTCAACAAGTGTTAAAATGTGAATGGTGACTCTTTGGCCTGCACATGTTGCGTTTCCCAACAGCGAGTCCCTGAGAAACGGGATGTGCAGATTAACAAGATTAAAGACGATCAACTAGATTAAAATGCGGTGCCTAAGTGAAGGGAGAACAACAAATTGATTTTAAACCCGACTTAAATCTGAGCGTATCATTTTTGGCTCTCGCTGTATGATTGCTGCTGATCCCTTTTTAAAGCGCTCTGAAGTAAGCAAACCTGCAAACTTCCCGGTGCCATATTGGAGGCTTCCTTTGCTAAAAACAACAGAGATAAGACAGCAATCAGGATGAGATGGGAGGTACCATGCTGAGCGTCTGACCTGGGTTTGATCACCGGCAGTCAGCTCTGACAGCTATGACTGATAAAATGTGTTTGTTTGGGCCACTTGGTGTCCCCCAACATCAACCACATGTCATTATACTAGCATTCACACTCACACTTACCAATACCCTCCACAGTAAAGTTTTTACTTGTTAATATGTGCATATGGTGTGTTTTATGTGCTAGAAGACACATCGTGGTTGAAATAAGTAGTCAACACCATGGCTGAGCATTGCACCTTGAAAAATTCCTCCAATATTACAACTTGCCATTGTGTAGCATAGAGTAGTTTTAGAGTGTTTGGGCACAGACATCGGTGAGCTGGTGTGCCTGAGCTGCAGTGAGTGCAGAGGGATGAGTGGAGAAAGAGGCGGAAGCTTCATAGATCTGGACACTCTAAAGGAAGCAACAATGTAAAGTAATATCTGAGACATTTTAAAAGAGAAAAGGATTCATTTCATGGAGAAAAAGGTACAAACATGTAGCTCTAACCCTTGCACAAAGACTTTAAAACTTCTTATGCAACAACTCTTATGCAAAAATTTACATTTTCAATAAAAGCATTTATTTATGAATCCATCAGCGTCTTTGTTTTGAATTCTAATCAGTTTTTTCACAAATATATCCTGTACCATATCTAACCACTGTTGGTGTCAAAAACAAGGAATCTTAGTCCCTGTTGCACCTCATCGGGTTTGTTTTTTAACAGCTGTCTTGTTTTTTACATATCCTACATGCTTAATCTGTGAATGTCTGTGTTTAGCTGTTATGTTGTCCATCAAAATCTCTGACCAAAACTTGTAGGTACTCTTGGAATTAAAGGAAAATGTCAACATTTTTTGAAAATATGCATTTAAACACTTTTCACTGTTAGAGTCAGTCTAGCCGTTTGTGCTAAGCTAAAATTTCTCGCTGTATCTTCATACTCACCACAGAGGTCTACAGTATAGTGTATTTAATTATAGAATGTGACGTAGTTTTTATATCAGTCTCATCCTACTTGTAAAGAAGGTGAATACGCATCCAGCTATTCCTTCTGTAAGCACATTTAACTTTATTACTTGTCATCATGAGTATTTTTTGCCTTGTTCTAAAGTTGTATTTATTGCCGAGATTATATTGTGATTCCTGATATGTTGCCGACCACATGTTTACCACGTTGCGCTGTCTAGTTATGCAGCGAAGTCTTTTTTGATCAAGGTATCAGTTGAATCAGGGTCCAAATAAAGAACGGCGGTTAACGAGCCATTTAGGTCTTTTTATTTCACGGCGGAGCACAAACTGCTGCGGGCCGAGCTAAATCACGCTGTCCTGCTGTTTTATTGTAGCCAACGCGTGTTGATAATGATTTGATAACACGACACTACAGACAATTACACCCACTGGAACGCCGGCAGGGAATGCGACGTCTGGAATATCAACAACTGCCGCCTCTTGCCAAATGCATAATCAAGTTGTTTTGGTATCTCCAGCTATCTAAAGCAGCCATCTTTCAGCAATCCTAAGCAGCTATCTTATGTCTCTGTCCCTTCCGACATCAGACGGGGGACAGAACAGTGAGAGGCAAACAACACTGGATACACTGATAGTGCAGGGGTCTTGTTTTCCCATGTGCGTTGCCAGGATGTGATGTATAAATAGGCACCGAGCTGTTTGTGTGTGAGTGCAGGCTTAAGTTATGTGACTATAGCTTGATAGGGGCTGTACGTGGCTGCGAGGCCGCGGCCGGGCTCGAGCTATGGTGGGTCAGGGCTGTCGGTGTCTTCTCATGTCCTGAGATCTGAGAGGCCTCTCCCAGGAGGTGGTGACGGGCAGCAGAAGGGCACGGATTCAAAGTATTTTGGTGTTAATTGAGCTTATTGGCCTGCTATTCACAGCCCTGACATGTGATTGATTTAAAGGCTGGTGTGAGATTGTGACAGAGCTGACCTCTCCGGTGGCGGCTCCTTAGATACGGCCTCAGCACTGCACAGCTGTGAGGAATAATCCTCTCCCTTCATTTTTTTTTTTTTTTTTTCTCCAAAGAAGAGTGAGCAATCCGCCCTCCTTCAGTATTTTATTAGTTTTCTGACAGTACAGAGAAGGAGAGGAGAAGGGAAAGCAGAGGAGGGAGACGTGAGGGCCTGGCAGGGGGCTGGGACTTAAACCTGAGCACCATCAAGGGTTTTCCAGACTGGTGCACAAGTTATACCAACAGCTATTAGGCGCTGACTGTGACAAGTTTATCTAAAATGAGAAGATTCTGTGACTAAAATGATAGCCAAATATTAGACTGGATTTTAGCTTGTTGCCCATGAATCAAACAGTGCAAAACATTTTTCTTCTCTATGTGTTTATGTGCAGGAATTTGAAACACTGAAGAAACAGACTGACATTTTGAGGAACACTTATTACGTTCATTAACACTTTCATGTTGCATTAAACATGAAGCTGCAGCCAGCAGCTGTTAACTTTGCACAAAGACTAGAAACAGCGATGCTGGCTCTGTCCAAACGGTCAAGTACATCGTGTCATTTTGCCAAAGCAAAAACTGAGGCGGAGGAATGTTTTCAGTCCCATTTGTGTGACTGCCTGTTTATTTGTCCATCTGTCAGCAGGATTATGTGAAAACTACCAGCCTGAATTCCATGAAACTCGGTGGAGAGGTGCACCATGGTCAGAAGAAGAACACATTCAGTTTTGGTGCAGATCTGGTTGTTTTTAAAAACAAATCCTGGTGAAAATCAAGCTTTGACCTTGTTAACGTGCCTATATGGTGGTTTTCCATATGCTGGCAAGCACATCTTGAACTAAATAAACAACAAGTTTATTGAGCATTTTGATCGTAGAGACTTTAACAATAAAAATTTCAAAGTAGAGTATTGGTCTTTGCAGATGATGCCATCTCTGAGTGCCCTTCTAATTATTGTGTTTGTCCCTGGTCTTGCCCCAAAGGTAATAAGGATTTGTGCAGAACCAAGACAGGTCAAGCAGTTTAGTTTAGACCACGGTTTTATTCATCTGTTGATCTATTTTTGCACTTTCTTTTTTTGTGTTTCTTTGCCCCTTCTCCTTCATCTTTTCTTCCTTTACATTCTCCTGTGTTCACCCCAGATTTATAGACAGTTGTGTCCTGTTGCAGGTCAGTTTCCCTTCTGAACAGCCCCCAGCCCTATGGCATTCTCATCTGTGTCTGAGATGCAGCTTCCTTCTTAAAGGGGGGCTTATCAGCCATTAGTCCGTCTTCATGCTGTCCCTCGAATCCCTCTCAGCTGCCAGGGCCTGCTCAGGGGTGTCTCCATATCCAAAGCTTCCCCAGAGGGGATGTGGAGGAAAGGAAATGATGGCTAATGTATAGTACAATACAAATGTGTGCAAGTTAATCAGTAAAGGAATATATCAATAAATAAAAAGAAATGTAAAAATGAATTAGACAAGGAGGGGGAGGACTGTATATTTGAATTAGCAACTTTTATATTTGTATTTATTTTGTTATTGCATTTTAAAAAAGTGAATTATTATTGTATATTTATACTGTATTTTATCAATGTTTATTTATATAATTAAAGGTATTTTATGTGTTTATTAAATTTGTATTATGATAGTGAATAATTATGATCACATTACACATAACAACAATATTAACCATAATATCCTGAGTATTCTGCTAAAAAAATGAATCAACTAATCTGTTCAATAATTTTAATATTTTTAAATTAAACAAACATGAGCGAGTCTCAATCATGTCATCTGTTAATATAGTCTAAAAAATAAATGTAGGTATGATCAATTATATCTCCTTCATCTTCTACAACTCCAACTACTGTAATATTTTGTCATATTCTGTCCGTGTGATCTGAAACTCTATCAAAGCAGAGCCGTTACTCAGCCTATTCCCCACTCACGTAAATCTATACATTTTGTTCATTTTGTAAGTACAGTATTTGAGACTGATTGACAGGCCTTCACAAAATAAACAGCAACTGCGAGTGTTATTTCAAGTCAGATATGCTACTTGTTCCTTTAACCTTGCTCACTCCGCCGCCCCTCAGTCCATTTTTAGTCTTTCCATGCTGGTCTGGCCGACGGCCTAAAGTCGGTCACTCGCTGCACTCCGACCCACAGTGAAATACAATCGATCACGGCTCCTACCAGCGCAGGAGGCTTTTGTATATTATGCATTCTGGGAAGGAAAGAAGAATATAACATCTTCTCCAGTTATACAAGCTTGGCAAACAGGCACCATTCCTTCTCCTGTCCTCCCGCAGAAATTCGAACAATTTTAATAACATAATATCATTGTTTAGGCTCACCTCCCCTAAAAACTTTATCTTGAGATATTTCTAAATCCTCTGACCCCGCTTTCCCTCTGTGCAAAGCCTCAGCCATTCAAAACACCCCCCACCCCTCTGCACTACGGCTGTATGACCATGCACTAGTATTGCTTTCAACTGCATTGCTCCCCAAGGACATCTGAGTGGACGTGTGTGAGCCCAGAAACTTCAGCTTTTAAAAACAAAGCGGAGACGTTTAAACTGTTTGCAAATTGAACCATTCAGCTTTAACCGCACCACATATTGCACGCAGACATACATAAACACACCGATACACCATTAGTTTATTTCACGGGTTTGACATAGCTAAAGGACTGAAGACTATAATCCATCTTTGCTGAGCTCTTTTCTTTTCTGACCTTTTTATTATTATTATTATTCTCAGCTAATACAAACTTTGCAGAGAGTGTTGATCTTTTCCACAAATCCTCTCATATGAACACAAACCAATTTATTTTAGAATATCTCTCAAATGTTTTGCTCTCGCTGGCACTTCGCATTCAGAGCATATTTACAGTGGACGTGTGTGTCCAGCTGAATCAGATCTTTCAAGTATGGATAAACATCCTGCCGCTGAAACATGGTGCAAACCACTCAGACGTGTTCGTATGTTGGTTACACAACTTTTTTTTCCCGAAAAAGGACATTGTTTTAGGATATTTCCAGGATGCTGATCAGAGCTGTTGCATGTTTTTGTATTTGTGTCTATTTTTGTATTTCTCTCTCTCTCTCTCTCTCTCTCTCTCTCTCTCTCTCTCTCTTTTATAGTTGATGATTCAGCTGCACAACTGTAACCCTATAGAGCTCTTTCCCACAGGGGCCATTTTCAACTTATGTCACAGTCGGTGTGGGATAGTTCAGAGTAACCCCGGCTGTTGTCTACCAACTGTTTAACCATTATTTTAAGACAAACTATTATTATTTTCTTATAGACTTATCTTCTCTTATCTTATCTGATTGCTGAGTGACAATAAAATCTATGTTTGCATGAAGGAATCTGTGTGAAATGTTAATTTTATTATCATTTTCCTCTTTGTAAATGTATGTAAATCATTTATGAGACAATTAAACTAAGAGAAACAGTTACAAATCCCAGCTAAAGTGGGGTTTCTTTAGCTTTAAGATGTTTAAGATGTAGATTTTGCAACAGGAGCTGCATTGTTATACATTTAAACAACACTTTCTTTTAGCATAATATATAACACGTGAAACATTTTATTAAATGTCAACTACTTTGACAATGACTAGCTTATAGACATTTTACAGATTTTGAACTTTATTTCATAAGAACAACTATAGTGACAACTCTTATGTGTATATTTTGATTTCCAGTGTTTTTCTTATGCAGATTAGTGTTTTCTTGTGAGTTAAGTGGTATGGGTTGCAGAGGCAGAGCCAGAGCCAGATAGGATTACCAGGCAACAGATAAGATAGCAACTGCAATTTTATTTTTTCTGAGAAAGTTCTGCAAAGTTCTAATAATATTTTAAGCTGAATGTTTTTATTTTTTAGTTCCAGAATGTTCTTGTAAAGGTAGAATAATGTTCTATAACACTGTTAGACCATTGTGCACTAATATTCTTCAGACGTTTTCCAAATGTTGCATTAAGAATGTCCTCCTTGTTATCATTTAACATTGGGTAACATTAGCAAAATGTTCTAGCTTTGTTAATATTTCACAATGCACGGTTTGTGTTCTGTCATTGGAGTACTTAATAACATCTTGAAATGGTTTGTCTGAACATGGTTCGAGAACATTGTCCTTTATTATCATATAACATAATCTATGACTCTGAGAAAATGCTCCAAACATCCTCTGACTGTCTGGTTAACTTTTAACCATATAGGAACATTACTAGAAAAGACAAATATCCTTAAAGTTTTCTTTAAAGCATTATTAGAATGTTGTGTTAACCAGCGTTGTGGAAATAGTCAAGCTGGCTGTCAGTAAACCAAGTGAAACCAAACAGGAATCAGACTGGAACAAAATTAGGACAGCACTGGGCCTTGGTGCAGAACAGACAAGCTGGCATTTACGCATGAACTGCTGATGGACAGGTTTATACTCCAAGTGGCTGATCAGAGGAATGAAGGACCAGTGTGCAGGCAGGTGTTGCTGAGGTGACTGAGGAACAGCCAGAAGAGCTGGTGACGGTTGTTGTCTTAAATGCCAAAAAAAAGACCCTTAAAAACAATAAAATAGCAGATTGGCGCTTCATCATGAGCTACAGAGATGAGTGCCCCCCAGATTTGTGCCAGAATCTCAAATTTGAGTCTAAACATAACCCAAACATGTCGAGGCTTATACCTAAACATAACCAGTGTTAATCTTACGTCTGAACCCAACCTTTCAGTTTGGCAAGTCGGCCACATACTACTCATAACCCTGGTGAAGCCATAACAATTTGCACTGCTTGTGTACTTCAGGGACAGTAGAAAATGTATCCTCGTTTATACGAACCATCACCTGGCAACTCGTTGAAACGGTTTTAGCGACGAGTAGCCACCTTCCTTGAAAAAGATGGTGGCAACTCTTCTGTATGGTTGTAAGTCGCAAGCTGGAGGTCAGAATGCTCAGTCAGAGGCCTCATTACCATGATCAGTGTTTAGTTTATATGAATTCCTCTCTTACAGTAAGTGTTGAACACTAGTTTTATAAATACTGACAGTGTAGGATGGATGTTTAGTTTAAAAACGCTGCAGGAAACAGCAGTGACTGTGCAGTAATTCTAACTATACTGTGTGTTTATAGCATGAAGTATACACTGTATATTCTCCAATATTCACTGTTGGTTGACACAGAACAGCTTCTTGCAAAGTAACAAGAAAATACTGCATAAGTTTTATGACCAAAAAATGCACATATACATGGAAATACCACTTATTTTAAATGTTAAAACCTTACAAAAAACTGTCAAAAAGTTTTTCCAACTATTTTTTTTAGCTTTAGTGTGTCGAGCTGCTTGTAGCTACCACCATTCACCATTATTTCATTGTTCTCCAACTGTGGGAGACTCAACAGTACAATCATAAATCATGGGATTTATTAACCATGTCGGCATATTGACATTGCAATTTCTAAAGTGTGACCACACCACCAAAACTTTATCATTGTCTTGGATACATTTATAATCATTTTTTTCCCCCACAAATGCATTTCAAAAGAACTTGGATCAGTCTAAAACCTTGTGATTGCAAAATAGCTCAATTATCCGCTCGTTTAATTCCAGCAATGCGGACATATTGAGAATATGGCAGCAGGGTCATTCCTGCTACCTGCCACAGGCTGTAAAGGACATTATCTCATTTCAAAACAGCGGAGGATGAGGAACGCAGATGGACTGAGGTGATGAATCAGGCCCATTCACTCAGTCACCTAATAGCACTACATAAAATTGCATAACAGTGTAACTGAGACATTTTGTGCGCACTGTCCTCTCATTACAGCAAATAACCGTTTTAAACTGTGGATTTGGAAAGAAGCAAACGCTGTCACTTGAACAGACATCATAACTCTGCAGCCGTGATTGGAAAACAAGAAAACTCCAGCTCATGCTAACTTTCACTTGCCTCCCGTGCCTGCTTATTCCCCCAGCACTTCATAAATTATAGATTATTACTACACAATTGGAACAAAGAGATAATTACATGATCCCAGCCTCAACAATTCCCCATTATACTCCCTGTCAAAGGCACTACGCTGGTCCAGATGTATTGCTTTACGTGTGAGGTGTCTCTTATTACACCCATAACAATCTCAGACAGCCTGTGTCTCTGGGATAGTAATGTCATGCCGGGCTGTGGCAAGGCTCTCCCATTGTTCTCTGTGGGATGTTTATAGCTTTGTGCCTGATATATGATAACCAATAAGTAAGAGGTAGTAATTACAAGGCCCACACTCCAGCGGATCGCCTGATGAATGCGTGAAATAAAAGATGGGGGGGTTCTTTGCGGAGGCTAGTTATTACAAAGGCATACAGAGACTTGACACACGGCGGTATTATGAGCAGGAGAGCGCTAGCAGGGGGAGAAATAAATAGCATATATCCATTTCCTCCACCAAATGGCAAAGTAAATAGCGTTGACCTTCGTAAAACAAATCAGCTGCAAGCCAGTAAACGTCCAAATCAAAATACTCACTCGCACATATTCCTACTCTTTCACAATTTTCTGTTCAGGCCGTGCAGAAATAACACAATTAGATGAAATAAAAACACAGTAAGAAAGCACAATAGGATCCTATTGTAGGGCCCGGGACACACAGCAGCAGTGCGGTCAGACCTTGTGGCTCCTAAGCTAATCAGCAGCACAACGCCATTTATTCTTTATGGATGTCACCACACATATACTCAGCTGTTAATCTGTAAATCAGCCCAGTAAGTAATATCACAGAGTTTTGTTATTTGCTGTTTTTTGCCAAGAGTTAGATGAGAAGATTGATAACAATCTGCATAGTAAATATGGAGCTACATGCAGCAGCAGGTTAGTCTTTCCAAAGCTTTTTCTAACACAGTAAAGTCCTGCACAGTGGCGGATTTACTCAGCTTCTGTACATTTGAGGTCCTTGTACTTTACTTAAGGATATTTTCTGCTCCTTTTCCACCCCATTTCAGAAGGAAATACTGTACTTTTGACTTCACTACATTGTTTTGACAGCTTTTGTTACTTTACAAAAATAGGAACATTAGAAGAACTTATAAAATGTATTTTGTTATAAATCAAACCACCCAACGGTTCATAGGAGTACAGATGAAGCAACTGATCAACTAGTTAATTGACAACAAATTGGCAATCATCTCTTTTTCTTTTTCACAAACCAAACAATCAATTGACAGACTAATTTAAAATGAAAGTAACTATTAGTTGTAGATAATAGATCAAAAAGAGCTCCAGCTCAACTAAAACAGTAAAATCCTGCTTTTACATTACTGCAAGAATCAGAAAAATGTATTCCAGTCACAAGGAAAAGTTTTGTGCAATGACTACTTTTAGGTATTTTTTGTGATAATACCGCCGTAGTTTTGCTTTAGTAACATTTTCTTGGAACAGAGTACTTTTACAACAGCATCTGTACCATTACTTAATCAAAGAATGTGAATACTTGCTCCATCACTGGTCCAGAGAAATGATGGTAATTAGTGAGCTTTAGATGCATCTTGTTCTGTGGATTGTATTCATTTTTGTACATACATAGTGCAAGTAGATTAAACAGTATACATATAAGATGTAGCCCAGTTCACAAACTGCATCTTTCAAGGATGCAAAGGTCAAACTGAGTGTTGTTAAATGACACACTTTGGCCCAAAGACAGCTTCCTATTTGCGTCACCAGCTGTTTCCGCTCTTACCCCTGCGTCTCGGAGCACTGCCACTGTTGCCAAGTAGCCTTGGCTGTCGGTACTGACATTTGGGAGAAAAACTGAGACTAATTTTGACAAGATTAAGCTTAAAATTGTGGTTTTCTAGTTTTGTTAGAAGATATACTGAATGACATGGAGATGACTGAATCCTTCTTTTTAAAAATGTTGTCTTGAACCACCAAAGACCTGCTTGTACAGTCCACCATATTCTCAAAAGTTCACAATAACCAGCACACAATGAGTCTGGGATAGGTTGGGCTGTACATGATCCTCACATTGGATTCTTCAAGGCCTGAGAAAAGAAGGCTACATTTCTAGGCTGCATTTCAAGGAACCTCTAAAATGGGCCAGCCTTGGTTGCGCCACTGTAATGTATTTGGCCTTCGAATGCAGCAGCCCCTGAACAGCAAAAGGATCACATCTGCCTCTGAATTTCTTTAAAGAAATATTTTACTTAAAAATAGGCATTTTAGGAAGTACATTTCTTGCCAAGAGGTAATGAGACGGTCAATGGAACTCTCAAGAAGCATTTTTGTGTGAAATGTTTGCCTAGAGCCAGCAGCCTGTTAGCTTAGCTTAGCATAAAGACTGGAACCAGTGGGTATGTTGGACTGGTCGGTTCTGATTAAATGAAATCTGTCTGCCAGCACCTCCACAAACCACCATGTCATTGCTATTACAAATTACTACACTATTTATGATTGCTTTTATGCAGCAGTAAAAACATACAACAAAAATGCTGTCTAGAACCACAGGTGCCGTGTCCTTGTTTCAAGTTTATTTCCTAAGCTAAGCTAAATGGGTGCTGGTTGCTCATATTTGCTGTAGGCCAACTGTCCACGTGAGTCCCATCAATCTTCTCAGCAGGAAAACAAATTAGCATATTTCCCCAAATTTTAAACCATCCTTTTAAATTACACAAACTACAAGTGCAATCCTGATTTATAGAGACTGAGGGTCAGTTAAGTGCAAATAGACTGCTTCAGGAGTCAAACCTTGATCCACAAACGCTCCCACCTTAAGAGTAATTTTAATTCACCCTGATATATGTTGCTTATACTGGAGAGAGATATCTCTCTGATAATAATCTGAGGCCTTCTGAGGGCACACTCAGGCTTCTCCAGCTGGCCCCTCTCCAATGACCCTATGTCTTTGAAGTGTGAAGTTAAAAAACGTTTAAGTGGAGAGGCTGCTGAGTAGTAATGGAACTTCAGTCAAAGCATTTCTGTTTGATTCACCAAAAGCCTCTGCGCTGACGTACAATGAGATAGCATCTCAGAGGCTGGAATGCATTTCCTCCCCGGCTCGATCAGGCTTAATTTGAAGTTGGAGGCTTTTTTTTTCCTACCTGAAGCCAGATCTGATAAAGCTGCCTTTATACACCATTCATCTAGCTCAATTTGTCATCTAGAAAGTATTAGAGGAGATTTCCTTTCATAAAGCAGAGGTAAATTAGCGCTGATAATATAAACTGCACTATTTAAGCTGCAGTATTTTCACACTTGATTGGACAAGATGAAAATATTGGGACATGCAGTTATCTTATAGCAGTACTTCACAGTTTGGGGAAAATTTGCCTTCCTGCTGAGACAGTGCTGATGCCCATCTCATAGCTGTAGCTATATATTAATGACATAACAGGTGGTTGTCTTGGCTTAGCAGAGGACTGGAAAAAAAGGAAAATAGTAACAGCCCCTATAAAAGTATTCACACCCCTTAGAAGTTTGCCCCCTTTACTGTTTTTCAACATCAACTTATGGTCAATTTAATTTGGCTTTTAAGACAAGAATTTACAAAAAAAATAAAATAAAATGACAAAGGAAAGCCTTTAAACAGTAGTGAACAGCCGTTTTCAAATCCAGCCACAAATTCTCTATTGGATTGTGGTCTGGGCTCTGACTTGGCCCCTCCAGAACATTATCCTTGTTTGTCTTTAAACCATTTCTGTGTAGCTATGGCTGTATGCTTCGTGTCATTGTTTCACTGCAAAACTAATCTCCAAGTCACAGTTCTCCTGCAGACTGTGTCAGGTTGACCTCTGACATTTCTATATGCATTGTTGCATTCATTTTACCCTCTAGCTTTATAAGTCTTCCAGGGCAGAGAAGCATTCACGCATGGTGGTGCTACCACCACCATGCGCCCCAGTCGGGATGGTTTGTTTGTGACGGTGTGCTGTGTTTGGTATCAGCCAAACATAGCATCTAGTTTAATGGAGAAGACGGTTAGTTTTGGTCTCCTTTGACCAAAGAACTTTGACCACTTGACTTGAAAATCTCCCACATGCCTTCTGGCGAACTAGTCGAGATTTAATATAGCTCATTTCAACAGTGGCTTTCTCTTTGCCACTCTCCCATAAAGCTTTGACTGTTGAAGAACAGGCAACAGTTGTATGTACAATCTCTCCCATCTCAGCTGCTGATGCTTGTTATTCCTTCAGAGTGTCTTGGTGGCCTCCCCTCACTAGTTTCTTTTGAGGACAGCCTGCTTCAGGTAGATTTGCACGTGTGCAGTATTCCATCTGTTTCTTACTGATGGATTTAACTTTGCTCCAAAGGATATTCAGTGACTTGGAAATCTTCTTGTATCTATCCTCTGACTTGTACATTTTAATAACTTTTTACTTGGAATTACTTGAAGCGTTTGTCTTCATGGTGTTGTTGTAGCCAGAAGTACTGATTTTCCATCGACTGGACCTTCCAAACACAGATGTCTTTATACTACTACATTCACTTGTTCTCAATTGTGTGACTACTAGCACCAATTGGCTGCACCTGTGGTGGATAAGGTGCTTTCACTAAATTTAAATTACTTGTGAACATCTGCTGTTTGAAGTGAAAGAATATTCTTTTATAGATTCTTGTCGAAAAATGAAATATAAATTGACCATGATTCAATGTTGAAAAGCAATAAAACAGGCAAACTTCCAAGACTTTTTTTAGGCAATGAGTATTTAATGGTAGATATAAGAGTGGTGTCAGTATTCTTGTGTTACTGACTGCAAGAAAGCAAATACGCACATTGCCAAAATTTATTTCCACATTCAAGAGGCCATGGCATCTTGCTTATTTCTCAACATATTCATTACACTGTCAGCATTGATCTACATGTTACAAACAACAGGTCAATCTCAGGTCAGACAAGTGCAAAACTACCTCCAGCAGACAGACCTTTAACATGGGGCTAATAGAGACAGTATGCAGTTGACAACCAGTTCAGTCCTGCAGGGCGAGAGGCCAAAATCCTCGAGTTCCACCCCTGTTTGAGAAAAGATCAAATGCTCAGTGCAACAGCTGTGGAGCTGCAGACTCTTCCCATTCAGCCACTAGATGGAAACAATAGTCTGCTCTGCACAAGCACCGCTGCATTCATGTGTTGCATGTTGTGTCTGATTCTATGCACCACGCTGCTTATCATGCCAATCAAATCGTCAAATCTGTTTATGGATTCTGCGTGTGCGTGCGTCTTTGTGTTTCTAGAGCGACTGTCCTTCAACTGCTCCGTCCTCAAGCACTTGTTCCTTCTGCAGTTTCCTTTAGCGGGGCAGTGGAATCCCTACCAGCTGCAGGGCTGCTTCGTTTTTTCGGGGAGCTGACCTGCAGGGCTCCATAAAGTTTCACATTATATTGCATGAAAACATTAGCAGAAATGGTGACAGAGTAATTTTGAGTCAGCAACAGTGAAACGCCATGGGGACTATCATTTTACCAGAAGAACGGGTTATTTTCTACAACCACACTGGAGAAAAATAAACTACTCAGTGTTTGACTCAGAGCAGTAGTGGCAGATTTCTTATTAGGGATCCAGAGGGGAAAGTTTGGGCCTCACCTTTTTTAATTTTTGTGTAGTTCTTGTAATTACTTAATAAAGGATAATAATCATGTCAGCTCCATTTGGTGAATGTTATTAATATGACTCATTGTGTTGCCTGGCTGTAAGGTGTTTCTCCTGACACTGCCACCCACCAGTGGTGCAAAGTAACTAAATAGTATAAACTAAAAACCATTTACCATTTGCTTTTCTTGTGCTTCAGCTTTTTTTCCCCATTTTATATTCCTCCATTGAATTGCAGAGGGGAATATTGAACTTCTTACTACATTGATTTGACAGCTGTGGTTATGTTGCAGATTAAGATTTTATCCTATACGCAATACGAGTCCGTAATACAGTAAATTTAGCTACTCAGCAGTGTACTGCAACAAGTAGCTATGTTACTTCATACTTTTAATCTGCTAAATTGTGTCCAACATCTACAGTTCTTGTGCATATTGAATGCTACTCACAACATTGAATGTTGTTTGTGTGTCAGTGCACCTGCAATAACAATTCAGTGATTTCATATATTGAAACATAACAACGATAAAGGTCATTCTGCTGTATAATATGCCTTTCTTTGGTAAAAGTACTAATACCTAAATGAAAACTCTTGCTTAAGTAGTTAAATTATTACAGCAGAAGTACTGGTTTGGACCCTCTGACTAATGTATTATGATATATGACATCATTAGATTATTAATAGTGAATCATCAGTGTGTCAGCAGCCTGTTACTGTTGTAGCTGTTGCAGGTGGAGCTAGTTTAAACTACTTAATGTGCAGTTTTATTTTATGCAAAATACTCATCCTAAAGTAACTAAAGTGACAAATAAATGCGATGAAGTAAAAAGTGCAATGAGTCCCTCGGGAATGTAGTATAGTGGAGGTGTAAAGTAGCATGAAAGGGAAATATTCAAGCAAAGTATAAAAACCTCAAAATTGTACACAACTTGATTTCTGTAGTTACTGTAGTTAACTTCCTGCATTGTTTGCTAGTTAAGTGCTTTTGCTGTTATAGGTTCCACACAAGACAGGATTGTGAACTGGACCAGGTAGACAATGACAATAAAGGCTCCAGAAGTTCATTTTTCCAACTATACATTTGTCTTTAGTGTCCTTTGCTCTGCAGTGCAGCTTCTTCTTTTTGCTTGTTTTAATGTTAGTCTTTAAGCTGATATTATTCTTTTATGATGTTGATTTCTTAAAGTCCATCTCTGAACATAGATGAAACCCCTAAAACCATATCTCTGTGAATCAAAGTTAGATATTTAGTTTCAGTTGAGTTAGTTTTTTTTCTCCATAAAAATAACCCCGTACTGTAGTAAAATGGCTTAGATGAAACTCTCCATCGCTGCTTTCAATAGAATGTGCTGACCTATGAAGTCCCTCTTCGTCTCCCTTTCCTCTGCAGCTCAAGCACACCAGTTCACCTGTAACTCTGCTCAAACACTGTAAAGCTACTCTACGCTCCACAATAATACCATGCAATATTGGAGCAATTCAACCATACATGCCTGAACTGGAAACTGATTTGAAAGAATAATAATGGCACAGAAAGCCAAAGCCTGCAAGTTGACGGGATTAGTTCATTAGATTAGTTATGTATGAAACCCTGGAAATCTGGATCTGTGTCTTTGAGACTGTTTCAATGTGGGAATTCTCCACCATGGCACTGACTGCTTATGATTCTAGCATCTAAAAAACACCACATGAGCATGTTAGCAAGGTTACAAAAAAATGTAATATTCACTAGAGGAGGTCTTTAAATAAATTTTGCATTTCACTTACAAGCTGGAGACTGCAGAATGAGAGGGGGGTTCACTGGGGCCCCCTATAGCGTATTTTAGCCCCAGGGGCCCCTTTGCAGGTTAATGCGCCTCTGCTTATACTCAAGAATAGCTTTCAGCACAGGACTTTATACATAATGTATTTTCACATTGTGGTATTTCTTCCTAAATAAAAGATGTGAATGGAGAGTATTCTGAAAAGAAAAGAAAAGAAAAGAAAAGAAAAAAAAGTAAGATTCTAATAAGTCTGCTGCAAGACTTGCATTCAAAATATTACTTTGAAAATGTAAAAAGTAGCAAAAGTATTCAACATACAAAGAAATGGAACCTGGAGTGCCATCGTTATTATTATTATTATTATTATTATTATTGATATGAGAGCATTTTTAGTCTTGTATTTGTGTGTTTTTTAGATGCAATCTTTGTATTTACAGCTACAGAGTAAGTGCAGTGCAGTTAAATGTGCTTGATTGTCTTAAACTGTTAAGTTAAAAATGCAAAAGCTTCATGTGTGTAGAGTAGTTGAATAAATAGAATATTGCATCACCTAAAGACTATTTATTGATGTTTAAAGTTCATTTTGCTGTTGAAACTTGTGCAGTTTTTTTTCTCACGACTGCATGTATTTTAACTGTAACATAGCTTTGAACCTCGTGGCATGGCTGCTTTTACTCAAGTAAAGCCTCTGAGAGTACTATTCGGGGCAGAAATGTCGGAGGTATTTGACCATCCTCCAGCATCTGTCTGATAATTTTCCTTGTGTGGTGCTCGCGTTGAAATGTGAGCGTCACGGAGCGCCCACCCCCCTCCTCCTCCTCCTCCTCCTCCTCCTGTCTGTCTCCCCCGGACTGAAGTCCCACTGAGCGGCTCTCAAACTTCAGTGTCGAGCCTGAAAGCGGAGGACGAAGAGCCGGAGCCGACAAAACCAGCCAACAAGCAGCCATCTGGAGCCGCAACAAACCGCACCGACAGCCGCCTTTCCTATCCGCCGTGCGTCGCTCGGAGGATTTACGCGCAGCTTGATGGTTTCCCTCCGCTGTTTATCGAAGTTTCCGACTGTCACGCTTTAGTTACGGACCTTTTATCTCGACCGTCGGTGGAAGTAATCGTTCTAATTCAAGGGCTGAATAATCGGTTCGCTTACTTTGTGTGTGCAGCTGTGTTTTTTGGAGACATTTCCTAACGGAGCGGTGCTAAATTCGCCTTCAGCATGGGGAAATAGCTCCGTATCTGAGCCCGTAGTTTTTCTTTTCTTTTTTTTTCTCTCTCACTCTTTTTATGATCATTTTTGAAAGACAGAGCTTCTGAGTGAAAAATAATGAGCATGGACGGTTGCCCGTTGAAGGTGGTGATTTTTCTGTGGTGTCTGCTGGTTATTTCTGGCTCCAGCTTCGAGATCGGCTCCTACGACCTGGAGCGAGGCAGACCGGCCAAGTGCGAGCCCATCGTGATCCCCATGTGCGAGGGGATCGGCTACAACCTGACCCGCATGCCCAACTTCATGGACCACGACGACCAGAAGGAGGCTGCCATCAAGCTCAACGAGTTCGCCCCTCTGGTCGCTTACGGCTGCGACGTGCACCTCCGCTTCTTCCTCTGCTCCCTCTACGCCCCCATGTGCACGGACAAAGTGTCGACCTCCATCCCCGCCTGCAGACCCATGTGCGAGCAGGCCAGGGAGAGGTGTGCCCCCATCATGAAGAAGTTCAGCTACACTTGGCCTGACTCGCTCGACTGCTCCAAGCTGCCCACCAGGAACGACCCCAACGCCTTGTGCATGGAGGCCCCCGAGAACGAGACCAGGGCCGAGGGGAAGAAGGGGGAGGGCATGCTCCCGGTGCCCCCTCGGCCACGGCAGCCGGGCACCAACACTGGCAGGTCGCCAGGCAGCATGGGCTCCTGCGAGAACCCGGACAAGTTCCAGTTTGTGGAGAAGAGTCAGTCCTGCGCCCCTCGCTGCTCCCCAGCCGTGGACGTCTTCTGGTCCAGGCAGGACAAAGACTTTGCCTTCATTTGGATGACAGTGTGGTCCATCCTGTGCTTCGTCTCCACAGCCTTCACAGTCTTGACCTTCCTCCTGGAGCCTCATCGCTTCCAGTACCCTGAGCGCCCCATCATTTTCCTCTCCATGTGCTACAACGTCTACTCCGTGGCCTTCATCATCCGCTCAGTGGCCGGGGCCGAGAACATCGCCTGCGATCGCGAGCACGGAGAGCTGTACATCATCCAGGAGGGGCTGGAGTCCACCGGCTGCACCATCGTCTTCCTCATCCTCTACTACTTTGGCATGGCCTCCTCCATCTGGTGGGTCATCCTCACCCTCACCTGGTTCCTGGCTGCAGGGAAGAAGTGGGGTCACGAGGCTATTGAAGCCCACAGCAACTACTTCCACATGGCTGCTTGGGGCATCCCTGCTCTCAAGACTATCATCATCCTCACGATGAGGAAGGTGGCGGGAGATGAGCTGACGGGGCTGTGCTATGTAGGGAGCATGGACTCTGGGGCGCTCACCGGCTTCGTCCTCATCCCTCTGTCCTGCTACCTGATCATCGGCACCTCCTTCATCCTCACGGGCTTCGTGGCCCTCTTCCACATCCGCAAAGTGATGAAGACGGAAGGCACCAACACGGAGAAGCTGGAGAAGCTCATGGTGAAAATCGGCATCTACTCCATCCTCTACACGGTGCCGGCCACCTGCGTCATAGTGTGCTACTTCTACGAGAGGCTCAACATGGACTACTGGAAGCTGAGGGGGCTGCAGATGAAGTGCGGATCTTTCAACGGCCACAGCAGCGACTGCTCGCTGCAGACGTCGGTGCCAACAGTGGCCGTGTTCATGCTGAAGATCTTCATGTCGCTGGTGGTGGGCATCACCAGCGGGGTGTGGGTGTGGAGCTCTAAGACCCTGCAGACCTGGCAGGGCCTGTGCAGCAGGAAGCTGGCGGACAGGACTAGTAGTAGGAAACCGTGCAGCGGCGTCAGCTGCGGCAGCACGCACTGCCACTACAAATCTCCTGCTGTGGTTCTGCACATGGCCAAGACTGACCTGCACTCAGACAACCCCACACATGTCTGAGAGGGAACACACACACACACACAGATACACACCTATGCCCTGTGTAAGGAGCTGCTAAAAGACTTTATAAGAAGATGAGTGTTTGAATTGAACTGTCAGTTACTTCTCTGCTGCTGCCAAGGGACACACAGGTACAGGCGTCACTATGGGAAACTATCTATAAACAGTATTCAGTGCATAAAGGGAAATGTTCAGTATTGTTACCCTTATTTTCCTGTTCATAGTGTTCTGTGCAGTAGACATGCCCAGTGTTGCAAAGCAAAAAAAAAAAAGAAAGAAAAAGAAAAAGACTGTTATGGGAGGTATCTTGGGAAATATTAGTCTACTCTCCTCCCTTCAAGTGGCATGATTAACTGTATAGATCTGTATAAATGTTTTATTTATTGTAAATATATTTAATTTAAAGTTCACCTTGGCTCTTACCGGATTTGTTGTTTAGATACATTTATTAAAGGTCAAGGAAAATTAAGTGCCTTTTATAAGAACTCTGGTTTTGGCCTTTTGGAGGATAATAAATTTGTGGAATTCATGTTCAACTTTCTTGCCTTGTTGTTATTTTGGTACCTATTAGTGCTTGTGTAACTGTTTTAACAGCGTTGAGTTTTAAAAGTAACAAATGATTGTTCGGTTCAGTCTGGCTTCTCTGCCATTCTTCTCCTGGGAGTTTTTTTTTTTTTTTTCCTACAGCAGGATTCCCGCCACATGTGTTGTCTTCCCAGTGCATGCTACGTCCCAGAGGCGTCCCCGACAATAATCCTCAAAGAGAATCGCTGATGAATAGAGTGACAAACCGTGGCAAGTATTAATGCTTGCATCATCGGCTTAAAAATGCAGGAGCAGTATGCGGAGGAATATATTTAATTAATGGCTGTTTTAATCCCTCCACACTATCGCTGTTGTTGCCCTCTCGCTGCTCCATTTGATCCTCATGCAAACACTCAGCACTTTGATCTGAGAGGACAAATGTGAAGTGGATTTCAGCCTTATTGCATGGTTTCACTGACAGATTTGAGTTTAGCACAGGCACTCAGGATTGTGGTTGCTCACTGAGTAGATGGATTATTAATATTCAAGTTTATGTGTGGTTTGCGGTGCTTGGAAGCTGCATTTCTGATATAAATTAAGGGAATTCCGCTACACAAGGCCTTTTCTAAAGAAACAATGTACCTTAGGCCTTCAGAAACTAACCTGAGATATAAATAATCACAGGCTGATTCAGAGAAAAAGAATGCATAACATTATTTTCATTAAATAAACTCTTAAGTTGGTTCTTGCAAGTTACTTTCTCGTAATAAAGTCGGTTTTATTATGCACAAGAGCCACCGTGTCCTCAGATGGTCCATAAAAAAAGTGAAAATAAATAGCTTTTACATTACAGGAGTTTAACAATTTAAGTGCCAACGTAAATTGTAGCCTCACACAGTGGAAATTAGAGCATTTGACAGCCGGTGGAGCTGATTGTTTATTATGTCTGTGTGTAATTGTGTGCTGTGTCACCAGCAGCAGCAGCCGCAGCAACACATGGGAATGATAGTTTGGAAAAATTGTGATGACCAGGAGCTTGTTTTCATTACATTACTGGAACGTCAGCCGGGTGAACCAGGCGTGTGCTCGCTGACATCTCTGGAGGTTAAAAGTTGTTCTGTTTTCATTTTTCCTCCATTTGCATTCCAGCGGAGTTAAAGCGAGATTCATGTACTGAAGCTTGTTCCGTGCACACTTTACAACACACACACACAGACACACACACTTACACACCGTTTCGAATCAAAGACGTATTATGTCTCTGTAGTAAATTAACCACATTTCCACCCGGTGCAGTGTTGTGTGGATCGGTGCAACGCCTGAGTTAACTCAAATTACTTATTCCCTCCTTCTTCAGAACAAGATGTGGGTTAACTACCAGCGTCCTCCCCTTTTTTTCTGTTTTCATTACTCAGCCATTGTAGACGTTGTCCACGATTTGGCAGGCGAGCGCACAGAGTCCTGGACTCTGACACTGTGTGGATCACATTTAACTATTAAAAAAAAGGGGGTGTTTTGCTTGGAGCACGCTCGCAGCCAAGAGACTCGACTAGTGGTGTTTCAGCCACATGTTCCAGTTCATGGGCGCCTGAACGGGGGCGCGTGCTTCCTCCCCAGTTTACACTCCAGTGACACGACCCAGAGAGGCCGAACACTTGCTGCGTGAGACACAAACCAGCTTGTCCCACCTGCGCTGAGCCACACTGATTAGATAGGAAGCTGCAGAGGGTTAAAGCACACGGGTGCAGCATCAGAGGGCAAGTTTGTCTTCTGCAGCAGTGTTTTATTTAAACTTTTTATTTTTCCTCCTCAGCATTTCTTTTTTTAATTTTCTTACCCCGGCTGTGCCTCTTTTATTCTAATTTTTCCACGTGTTGCCGAATGTGACGAAGATAGATTCTAAAAAATCACAAGGGTCAACAGAAATGACTCGTAATAACCGGCAACAGGATGTCTTTGCTATGTTTCTTTTTCCACAAATATGAATTCTATCGCTACATTTCCAGGTCACTGACATCTATTTTTAGCTTCTCTCCCTTTCGCAGAGGAAAGGAATCACAGCTCAGAGCTTCAGATAGAGGCAAGAAAGAAAAGGTTCATTCCAAAAGCAAGAGTTTGTTTGAGCTGTGGTTCTTTTTGGCGCCAGAGATGTGGCTGCCGGGAACACCTTCCCTTCACACACACACACACACACACACACACACACACACACACACACACACACACACACACACACCTGAGGTCTGCAGTGCTGGAGCAGTGCCAGCCAATCAACACTGAGCTTGTTTTGACGAAGACCCCACCCCATCTCCGGTAATGCCCAATTTCAGGAGCAAGTAAGCTTGGTCTCACTCGAAAAGATTTAGTTTGGCAGAGCCTCCGCGTTTTTTTTCTTCTCTTCTGGCTCAGGAGGTTAAATAGTGTGAGGGTCAGTCGCACTGTGCAGCAAGTTTGTCTGGGCCAAAAGTGAGACTACTCCCAGAAAAGGCAACACTTTTCCTTATAGGAACATTTCATTGTATTCGCTGCAAGCCTAACTGTATTTATTGATTCTAAAGCGACACAGAACAGGTCTATTTACCCAGGATTTGTACAATTTGTTTTTGATTAAACAGGCGTGGAAACACCTCAGCAGTTATCCCACTTTAGCTGCTGACACCATGTTTTTGTCTGCTGAGGAGAAATCCCTCCATCTGGTCATGGGTCTGATTAAAGGCGATCATTATGGCATCAATGCGCCTCCCTCGTAGACTTAAACCCCTGCCCACCCCTGAGGGTAAAAAAGAGAAAATAAAGCATCCTTCATTACCCTGCCCTCCCTCCTCCCGCAGTCCCTCACCCCCCTTGAGCACTATCCCTTTCCTGCGCTGTTTTGATGTGTAAATGAGCGTATTGAAAACCTGCAGGCCCCCAAAGAGATGCTTTCCATGAAAATGCGGCAGTCAGAGAGCACCAGAGTTCACACAGCTCACCACTCCTCGCAACCGGACTCCAATCAGACGCCCAGTACACCGCTGCCATCTCGACTGTTAGACACAAACACGCACAAAATCTCACACACACACACACACACACACAATTACGCATGCATGCTGACTCATGTCATTATTGCAGACATTATCATTTATGCGGTGACCTCTGAGAAGAACCTGCTGCAGAGTTGAAGACACAGTTTGGAAAGTTTGGCTTTACAGTGACTTCTTGTTGAAATGAGGATACAGTGTCAAGTGGTTGAAGAGATACAGCAGCTGGAATTTTTCTACAGCATTCATCAAGTCTGTGATATGAAAGTTCGACAGGCTGAGAGATTAAAAGTCCATGTTGGAGTACAGTGGGTTGTTCAGTGTCTTGGAATGTCAGTGGTGCAGAGGAAATGCTTAAGGTGCTTTTACCATTCCAAATCACATGTTTTTTAATCAGCAGCAACACATTTATCAACATTTTATACGCGGCTATCCATCTCATATTACCTCTCAGTACAACTTCTCCTTTTTCATCGTCTTATTTGAAAAGTTAGTCAGTAAATAAGGCAGATTGCTGCAGTAGATTCAAGAAATGAACCTTGATTCAAGTTCATCTGGATTGGACAGACGTGCATCTTCACCCAACTAGAAGCTTTGGTCACTTTATAAGAGTAAAATATTACATCTCAGACTGAAGAAGCTGTGACTGTACTAAATGTTTCAATTTCCACACTTCATCACTTCATCTTTGGGTATAAGATGTGAAGACGAAGGACTGAATTTTAATAAGAGTGAACTATAAATTAAACATCAGCCAAAAGGGCTCAAATCCAGATTTTAACTTCAATGAACAAAACACTTACAGATTCCCCCCACACTAGTTTCAAGACATAAAATATTCTTTCAAGCAGTGGTACACATTTCAGGTGGCATCCTATATATATGGCAACTTATTATTATCTTACTCTTTTATTCTTTTGTCTATATATGTGTGTGTGTCTGTGTGCTAATACTAAATAGGGATACAGTGACAGCGTCTGTACAATAGGGATGGAACAGAGTTTTCAAGGTGACAAAAGAACAAATAGTGTGTATTTTTACTCACTGACACGAAAGGCTTTAAAAGTTCAAAAAAAGTGAAAGTGACCTTTTCAGTCACCTTGACACCCCTTGACTGACATTCTAGTTTTGTCTTTGATATCCAGATCATTTCCTTGTGAAGAATGACTGTGCTTTTTGTAAGTTATTTTCAGCATATTAAGTGTTGTGATATTGAACATGTCAAAGGTGTAGAAAAGGTCAAATGGGATGAAAAGAAGGTGGAGTAAAGAGCAGGCGGATTATATTGGGAGCACTGTGCAGAAAGTGAAAGTTTTGAGAAGAAGTTTCCAGCTTTTTACTGTATCTCTTTTTTTTTGTTGTTTTTTCCCGTCCTTTGATCAATAAGCAGAAGACAGAGAAGTAAAGCTTTCTCATCCCTCTGTACTCATTCCTGTGCTCCGTCTGCCTGTGGCTGAAGGAGAGATGAATCAGGGAACAGAGGGAGGTTCCACCGCTCGCTCTCGCTCTCTGAAGCCAACAGCATTGCTGTGATCACTGTTAATCTCCTTTGCCACTCTGCTGCCATCTCCTCAAATACATTCATCTCATTTCCAATAGCGTTCACGGCCTCTTCTTCCTTTCTAATTAGGCACCGTCAAGATTTCAGAAGTCACCCTTTGGTGTTCTGCAGCATGCGAGATCGCTCTTTGAGCTAGGGGGTCAGCGATGGCAAGTATTTGTTTGAGGGTTAAATCACAGCAGGCCTTTCATCATGTTGTTATGTTGCACGATCAGAGGCTTGGGATTATGTAGGTCAGACGTTGGAGAGTGAGAGCGCCCCTTTTGTAGCTGCCATTTTTATTCAGTTGCTAGGCAGCACCCACTCTAATCTCTTGTACCAAAGAGTCTCTCCCCAGAGAAAAAGAGAGGGAGCAGGAGTTACAAAGGACGAAAAAAAATGTGAAAACAGCATCAACAAAGAACACAAACCCATGCAAGGACTGCTTTCACAGACACTCTAAAGGGAGGGAGTGGAAATGGACAGGATGTGGGAGTCTAAGCTCGGCCCTGAAACCTGCTCTGGCCCTCCTGAACATCCTTAAACCCCTGTGGTTTGTTTGCGCCATTGACTGAATAAATAAAGGATCACACAACTCCAACAGCAGGCACGACTCAACATCTGAATCTGTGCCGCTTTGCGAATGCTGGGAAGCGAAAACTTGAGTCTAGCTTTTCAAGACAAGTGGAAGAGCTCCAGCGGGTCAGCCGAAGCAGGACAGTCACAGCTTTGACCCAAATTGTCTGTCAACAGGTACCAAAATGGATCAGACCCGCTCAGATCCACAGCTCCGTCGTCTGGCAAGTGTGTCTGCTGTCACACTGCTGCTGCACCCCCATCCTAAATGTGCTCATGTCACGCTCTGCCATCAAAGGCTCACCCCTCGGCTCTGTGTTCTCAGAAAGGAGGCACATCCCTCCTCCCCCCACGCACTGATCCTCCCCTCCCACCCCAGCCCCGGGCTCAGTAAGGATCTGCTATTCTCCGTTGCATTTCACACTCTTTGATTTGGAGTTTTGAAGTTTGTTCTTGTCTGCCTTTTTTCCCTCTTTTTTGACTTTACTTGTGTTTCATATTGACTGTTTTGATTCATGACGTTTTCAGACAATGTGTGCTCTGCAAACTTGGCACTGTGGCACTGCTGACTCCGTCGCTGCTTGTAATCACTTCATCATTCAACATTTGCAAAGACAAAGAAAGCCAATGACTGTCTGCAAGGGTAGAAGTTAGTCTTATTTTGGGAAATGCACTTATTCAGTTCTTGCTGAAAGTTAGATGAGAAGATCGAGGCCTCTCTTGACCGCATGAACAATGCTATAGTCAACAGGTAATTAGCTTAGCATAAAGTGTAAGTGGAAAGAGCTTGTTTGGCTGTGTCAAAATGTATCTCTAAAACTCTGTCAGTGATGGAATATATCTTGTCCTTTTAATCCATACTAAAACCAAAGGGGTCAAATGCAAAGCAAGATTGATATGTCTAGGCTTTCTTTGCGTTAGCTGGCTTGACAAAACCTAAATCTCCAATTAGAGACAATTACACCAATATCACAATGATTGTCACTGATTGTGTATCACCTCCTTCAGTCAAGAGGAACAGGTTGTTGGGATGGAGAGTTACGGGGAATGTAAAAAGTGCTGTTACTGCAACTGATGCGAGAAAAAGGGAAAGCTGGTGGAAAATTGTTAATAGTCCCAGTTACAGATTAGTTTTACTACTCTGACAGCAGCACATTAGAACTCTTAAACTTTTATCTTCATACATGTAAACAGGATGGTCAAGAAGTGCATTTTTGCACAATTGCAAATAATGAAGGAAGAATGAAATCATTTTAGTTTTTGGCCAAATCAAGGTGAAATTAATGATGCTGATTTAATATTATCTGTGGTAAATACAAATAGACTAATCAGTTTTCGTATTTGTGTTGTATTTGCTGCAGTACCAGCAGTGTAAATTGATTTGGCAGCAAATCAGGATCAAACATTAAAACATATTTGTATGTTTTCTGCATCACCAACTGAATACACATAGCAACATAACACACACTGTTTGAACTACTGTAACTGCATGGCTTCTTACTAACATACAGATCAACAGGTTTGCAGACATTACATATTCCCTCAGCTGAGAATCTGTATTAGTCATAGAGAATGTCACAGGAAGATATTTGGTCAAAGGCCAGCGCTTCTTGCAGCTGATTTAAATCCCAAACTCTGAACAGAACCTTCTTCAGAGCAGGTTAGCTGTGCAGCATCAGTTACCATGGCGATCTAGCAGGTTAAAGGAGAGCCACCTTCATGGCGCTGAAAACTTGGCAACCCATTAATCTCACTATACAGTGCACCCCTCTGAAAATGTAAAATAGTGGTATTATTTTAGAGGTGCTGGGATGCACATTTTAAAAATACTTTTGGATAGTTAGAGCCAGGCTAGCTGCCTCCTCTTACATGTCTCCAGTCTTTGTGCAACGCTAGCTGTCTGCTGTCTATTCATTTGACAAAAAACACTGTTTCAGGTCAACAATTTATTTGCTTTCTTGTCAAGAGGTAGACAAAAATGAATATCACACTCATGAAAACAGTTGGCTAGCCTTACATAAACACTGTAAATTAGGGGAAACAGCCCTCTTTGGTTTATCCAAAATCTGATGTTGATTTCACAGGAGGTTATATGCACTAACTGTTTGTACACATGACACAAACATGATTTTACATGTTAATCAGCAAATTTTAGAGATGTTGTCAGATTGATTTTGTCATCTAGTGAGACTAGCTGGATCCAAGTTTTATGTTAAGCTAAGCTAACCAGCTAACGGTGGTAGCCTTATTTCTCAGACATAAGGGTGGCATCAGTGTTTTCATCTAACGCCTGGAAAAGTACACAATAAGTGCATTCCACAAAACGTTGAGCGGCTACTTTAAAACTAGCATGACCTAGTGGAGTACAACAAACAGAAGAGTGATTCTACTCCACCAGACTGAATTGGCTAATTAGTTGAATGTTGTGTGTTTGTTTTACTGAATGTGTGTGTGCATGTAAAGGTTGTAGTGTGTCCTCATTGTAACAGTTTTTTTTAGTCCTGGTTTCTGTTCATCGTTCCTCCAAATGAGCACGTTGATTAACTTTGCATGTACTGAAAATTGTGTAAATATCTTCTAAGGCTGTCCAGGATTATTTGTATTTTGTGAATAAAATGAGACAGAAAATTCAAAGGGACATTTCGGGGTAGTTCAAACACATTTAGCCCAAAAAACTTTCCTATCATCAATTAAGGCCTTTTTCCGGCCAGCACTGTTGACTCAGGCTGATCACTGTACATTAGCCAGTCTGTGTAGTAAAGGGAACCAGCTGGGGCGGCACTCACTCCAACACTGGACCTTTTGTCAAGGTCTCAGCCCCCCTACAAGTAAAATAAAAACCTTGTTGTATGAGAGATACTCTTTGTGTAGAAGCAGACATTGTTCCTATTGTGGCGTGTCAGAGCTGACATGCCAGGTCTAACACAGTGCTGAATAAACTGTGGTTTGTGTACATACTGTAACTGTAGGCTGTGGAAAAGGAGTGAGGCAACGGTCTGTGATGATCTTGGCGGCCGGTGAGGATTTGGCATGCACAGCAAGAGCTGGAGCAGCAGTACCACATGCAGCCCTTTCCCTCAGGATAATAAGTGCTTGTGGAGCAGAGCGGGAGAAAACCTGCAAGGATCAGCCTTCCTGTTCACACCCCATCATGCATGAGCTGGCAGGATCCTTGTGTTGTTATGGTCATGAGACATTTCCTGTGTGTGTTTTGGGGTTGCATCTGGGCTTGTTTACAGCCCAGGGTAGAGCCTCATTAAGTGGAACATGGTACCAGGCGGATGTGGGGGGGCTCAAGTGCCTATTAGTGGGGCCAGCCTGTAGCCCTAAACCAGAACCCAACTGGGCCAGGTGCTCCGCGCTGCAGCCTGGTTTCCAAAACACAGCCAAACAGGTCGAAATAAGGCTTACTCATTAGAAAAGTGCGCAACTAATTTCCAACAAAAATACCCCCTAAAAACCCCACATATTTTATTACCCACTATGATTCGAGAACATCAAAACCAACAGTGGAATAGTTGATCTCTTAGTACTTTAAGACCATCTCCAGCTTGTCTTTGGCTCTCAGCACCATGTTCCCACTAATAATGTAAATCCTTGACAAATGTTGACAATATATTCTTACATTTTTATGTAATTAGTTCCTAAAACAGCTGTCGATTTTAGCAAATGTTACTCAAACAGGAGTAAACTGGCCATTTGTTGGAGTGTAATTTTAGCTGCGAATTAACACACATTTGGTTGCATTCACAGTAGCAAGTCAGTAAATTGGTGAGATTGACTCAAACACTCACATCATTCATTATGAGCTCAGGAACAAGAAAGCAATCAGACTTTGGGTACATGGGCAATACTCATTAGTAGGATCAGTTCATTAGTGGTTTTTGTATATTTTCTTGGAATGTATCAATGAGAAAAACATCACCTGATTTATCATTCAAAAGGAAGCTTGTGGTGGAAGTGTGGCCGCTTAATGCAAACCAAGGCGGATACATGACTGTGAACAGATTACACCGAGGTGCTCTTGATACAACCTTTGTGCATGTCCAATTAGAAATTTGTCATTAGCATTTTTTGTGTATGTGGACAACTTATGAGACCCTCAGAGCCCCTCACTGAGCTGCATGCTTCATGAATTCCTCCACAGTTTCAGTGTGAAGTGTCCTGCAAAGACTAAAGCTGTGCAGCAGAGGACAAAGCAGAGAGGGATTAGCATCCCCCCCCCCACGCAGCCATCCCTCCGCCTCTCCGCTCATGCACACCATCACCGTGTAACACTCAACATAATCAAACACTCACCCAGTGTGACACACAACACAACCAAACACTCTTCTGGGGCTATAGCTACTAAAACAAACCCTGCGCTGGAACCCCAGGGGCTGAGGAGAGTGGTGGAGGAGCTGAGGAGGCGGATGTGAGGGAGGCCAAAAAACTCATAGTGTTTATGCTGAGCAGCCAGCGAGTGGGAAACGCACGGAACACGATCCTCATGTTTTCCTTACCCCAGCTAATCCGACAAAACGACAGAGGGAGCAGATTCCCTTACAGAGAAAGCTGCCACTTAGATATTTATCCTCGCTAAGGCAAACATCTGGCCCCGGCGGGCTCTTTTCATAAGGCGATATGAGTGGGTGTGATATTCGGCTGCATTTATTTGGGTGTGAAGTTTTAATTAAAAGTGAAAGCGATGCCCGCCGGCCAACCACCCCAGCTTTGTCTATCACCCGAGGTTCATCTGAGTGTGGAGCGAAGAGAGAATACTGTGATTACAGAATAAGAGACAGGCGGATGTCAGAACAATGAAGAGAAAAGACAAACAAATGCAGAGACAAGTAAAAGAAGACAGGAGATGTGGAGTAATTCATCTGCTTATGAGGTGCACAGGGTGTGAAACTTCCCCTCTTGCTGTTTGTTTTCAGTTGCAGTCAAATGGAACAGCCTGAGTTACAGACAAAGTGCCCGCTGCCCTCACACACAGAGGAGGGCGTATTGCTTACAGCGAAATCTGCTTACTCTCCAGAGTCTGGTTTTCCAGAAGCACCCTTGCATGCAAGATCACCCCTGTCCACTGGCTAAGAGCAACAAAGACCTTTCCTATCCAGAGCCAGGGAAACTAGGTGGTAATACCCAACTTCCACCTATCCTTCTCTGTGTTTTTACGCTCTTAGGAGCTGTCCTTATCATATGAAACTCCCCTCTGCTATGGTTTGCAAGCGTGGATATGTTTCGAGTAACGTAAATCCTGACAGTGATGCAGCTTTTTGCATTGTGGTCACACTCGAAGCTGCAGTTTACGAGCAGGACTGAGCTCATGTTGTGTTTACCAATCGCCTCCGGATACAAAGTGCTGGGGCCTCGTTTATGAGCTGGCACACGGATTCCCTCATCACTTTAAACTAAAAAAAGCTCATTGTACGTACACCTTGTTTATAGCAACACAGGTAATAAAGCCAAACCTGCCATCTATCAGTTGTAATTACCTGTAGGAGGCAGAAAGTGTGTGAATGAGCCTCAGTGCCCCCATGCGATAAATGTTCCAGGCTACTTTTAATTGAAGCTGGGGCCAGTTTTGCTGACTGAGCAGGGAACGTATTCACGTTTGTCCAGTTTAAGCAAATGGAGATTTCTACACAAGGCACATATGAAAACTTCATTCATATTTTTAAACTTCATTTATAGCTGAAGAAACTTAAAAACTTTGTCACACTTAACATCCACATCAGATATCTCTTATATTTGTAAAGTTACAGTTTTACTGCGAAACAATATTATTATGTTATGTTAGGATCCTCTCACACATAGTCTCACAGCTTGTTTTATTGCTGTGACCCGCCAGTGGCTCCCACCGTTTGAAAAAACACCCACCCCGGGTCGTATGACTGACAGATGTCCAGCGCATGGATAAGCTAATGAGTGTCACCCCACCTAACTGTCTGCCGAGCTCTGTGCTAGAGAGACTCAGGCCTATCATGTGTTACCTGGCCGTGCTCTCAGTGTGAGAGGATGTTAATTGGCGGTGAGGCGCCAGTCTCTCCCCAACCCCTCCTCTGGCGTCAGTCAGCGCCAGGAAAGGTGGCATAAAGCCTGGCCTCGGAGCGCTCCAGACTCCCTGGGTCCAGAGGGAACCGGGAGGCTTGATCCAGTATGCGGAGGCCATCCCTGAAGCACACACCTGGCCTGAACTTGTACACTCGAGTGGAAAACTTGCCCAAAGAGCAACACAGAGCAACTCAAAGCTTTTTTTGCTTTTCTTTTTTTTCTGTCGGGAATAAAAGCGAGAATTATTTTCAATTTAAAAGCCAGAGTGGTTCAAAGAAAAAGTCCTGTCTCCTGCTTAGTGCCGTGCAGAGTTCCCTCCTGGCTGATTGGAGTTTGCCCAGTGTGTGTGTGTATGTGTGTGTGTGTGTGTGTCTCCTGGCTCCTGTCTGCCGTCCGTCTGCCTCCCCTGGATTGGACTCATGTCGCCTTCGCAGTGAAGGGCCACTCAACCTGGGTGGATATTCTTTCCCTCACATCTGCTATGAATTTGCCAGAGCCAAGCCATTCAAAGACTCCTTTATGGAGCCGTCAGCAGCCCTGCGACTGCTTCCTATAAGACACATGCACATTTGGAACACACACACACACCCGCACACACGCACACACACCTAGTGCACACAGGTTTATATTCATGCACACTTTTACATTTACATTTACATGCACATTTAAATATAGTGGGTTTTTCTGTTTCTCTCCTATCAGTTACACACTCTATACAAACACATTTACACATTTACATGTACACAACCACCTCTAGTTTCTTACTTAAACAAAAATTCTGGACTTACCCAACAGCTGCAGCCATTTTTTTTTTTTTAGTGAATCACCCGTGCATGGTGGAGAAGGGCAGGGGTGGTTATTGGGAAATTACACACTTTAATCTATTTATTGCTGACATCTCTTTCACTAGGCATATGCACACTCCACAGAAACGTTCGCTGTGACAGCAGTACGGCCATCATGTAACTTTAGATGGATCTGATCTGAAGAGAAAAGGGAGGGGATTTATACATGGATTTGTATGTTTTCCAGCTCTGCTTTTTTTCAAACCTCCTTATCAAAGATGTGAAGATACCATTTTAAGGCAGCTTTTGAAAGCTCATTTGCTCTCTTGCTGAGAGTTAGATTAGAAGAGAGATACTACTCTAGTGCCTGTATGCTAAACACTGAGGGGATACTTTGGCTTCTTTGATGTGGAGTTGTATGAGGTACTCATCCACAGTAGTTTGTATATTACTTGCAGTAGGTGATGGTCGGCATGCTCCCAGTTTGAAGAAGCAGACATGTATTTTAGCCACCTAAAATTAAGCCCCAGGAAAAATCCATAAAAGTGTAAGTGTACTTAGCCTTGCATCGCCTAACCATTTTGCAGCACAGAATGGTCTGGCATTCTGCTATAGGGGAAACTAAATGCTCTGGCTAGCTTGTGTTTCTTTAAACCAATCGCAATCACACTGGGCGGAGCTAAGCCCAGGATGCAGCAACAGTGTCCCCTCAAAATAGTACCAGGGTTGTCTGTCTCTCGGTGTTGGCCCAGTGATGGACCGTTGCCTTTTACTTTAAGCTAGCTGGGATAGCATCCAGCCCCCCTGGGACCCTCTACAGGATGAAGTGGTTTAAAGAAAGTGGTTTGTAGAAAGTGGACAGATGGATCGACCATGTCCTACTGATACACTAGACTGTGGGTAAGTACCTCATATAACCTTACTTCACATATACCAAATTGTCCTTTGTAGCTCCTGTCTGCAGCCAGTTAGCGTAGCCTGGCGCTGTTCAATAAAAAATAAAATAAAAAACACATCTGAAAACACATTACCCCTATAAAGCTTCTGATTTTTTGATAGTCTTGCTTGACAGCTGAAAGGTAACAGTGCAACATTTGTCTTTTTTTCATCACTGGACAAAGCCTGGTTTAGCTTAGCACAAAAGGTAGGAGCGTGGAAACAGTTAGCCTGCTTGTGTCTGAAGGAACCAAACAAAAGAAAGTTACTAATTACCACCTTGTATTTTATTTATTCTTTATGTACAAACTCCAACAAGTAAAAGCAACAATTACAGATTTTTACGAAAGTAAGGCTAGCTGTTTCTAAGCTAACTGTCTTCTGGTTGTAGCTTCATTTTACATGCCCAGATATGCGAGTAGTATAAGTCTTTTCATTTAACTCTCAGGGAAAAAAGCAATTATTTCCTAAAATGTTAAACTGGTCTTTCAAAAGAAAAAAATGTACAAACACATAGCTTCTGTTAAACGAGTCAAAGGTGAAAATGAATTAAGGGCAGCTCTGTGTGAGGTTCATGTGTTTGAAATTACTGCTATTTTTTTATTTTTAATCCCTCTATGAGCCTACTCAAAAACAGTGGGAGGAAGTTAATTGGCTTTGTATCATCCATTGCTAAGCCTCACAAAGAATCCAACAATACAGTATAAGCCTATTCAACATTTGGGATCACTAGCTTGTCTGAACGTAAGATGAAGCCTCTGTATGAATCATGAAAGGCCTCGGCCCACTTATTACGTCTACAAGTTTGACTGCCTTTCATCTTCCCCGTGGCGCGCTCATCCAATTGTTACTGCTGCCATATCTGGATCCCCGAGTTCAAAGAACTCTCTGGGTGATTCTGAGGTTATTCTCTCCGGTCGTTTTTCAAATTGCCTTTAACATTCTTCAGATTTGTGCCTTCATGTAAATCTTAAATTAAAAATATTATTGATAAAGAAGGGGAGTAACGTGCACAGGAATACGAAGCATTTACCTGTTTGATGAAAAGCCAGCCGCGGGATATAAGCGCTGTAAGCAGGCCAAGTGTGTCACTGATGTGTCTGGTTGCAGTCATGGCAGAGAAGATATATGAGTGATATGTAAATGCTGCTGTTTGGAGCCTGGTCCACAGGAAGATTCAGTCTGTTTCAGAAGAGTGCAGGATTCCCGTTGGGATAAGAGCTCTGTGTTCCCAAGAGAAAAGCCATCCTCTGAACTCCTCCGTTTCTGCGCTCCCTCCCCTCTTACTTTGGTTATATCATCAAAGGGAGAGGATGCACATCAGTGGAGAAAATTGGGGGAGAAGGCTCTGTTTTGTGAATAATGCATTAATAATCATTTGTACTTGCACTTAAAGCAGAAGAGAGAGAGAGAAATTTAGGGCATGTCGCTGCTGCGGTCATATGAGTTGGTTTTCACACTCAATTTTCAGGACACCTTTATGCTCTGTGAATGATTATGTTACTTCACTTCTTTCTGTTCTGGCAGCCTGTCAGGGTTTTTCTGTCTTTTTTCCCCCCTTGTCCTCATTTTCTCTGTGTGCATTCCTGCAGCTGCCAGCGTGATAGACTATTGACTGAGCTCATTCTGAAGTGTGCCATGATATGACACAAATCGAGTTTACGCATACAGCTCAAAACTCTCTTCATGCGCCGCAGCAGCGACTACTCCGGCAGGAGAGCTTGACTCACTGTGTCATTTTGTGTGACGGCACCAGTGGGACAGGTGTCAAAAATGCGCAAGTAGGCCTCGGTGTAATCTCATCTTAAGCTGAAGACGTGTTCAAAATGTAGAAAGATGCTTATGAAGATTCTTCATAAAGCTCTCTGGAGTGTAACGGCAATAGGTTCAGGTGGGTGACAAACTTAAGGCGATGCTAGTAAGTGTGTTACTAGTATGTCAAGTCACCACAAGCCTCCAGAACATCATGAGATCAGAAGCGTGTCAAGACCACTGCACATGATTTACCATATATTATTTACTACACTCATCAAATCATTTCTTCATCCCTCACATGCTGTGCAAAAGTATCCTGCATTAGCTACATTTTTGCACTTATTAATCAGCATTGGTTTTCTTTTATTTTTGTTACGTTTAAACATACTAGAGATCAATGTCTGTGTGTCTGGTCTTAACTTTTCTTGACAAGCGTTTATCAAATCTACTTCAAACTTAGCAGGTGTATCACTGGGGACTTGAGAAAGTGCAGTGTTGACTTTGAAGTCATTTGAATAAGGAGTGGTCTCATTTTTGGGGGGACTTAGCTGGTCTTTGGTTGCCTGCTTCTGAGCCGAATGGTACATGTCCACAGATACACCACTTGCATTGGAAGCTTGATGGGTGTACGATTAGGTTGTGTTATAACAGATGATTAACAGGTATTTAACAGGAAGCCATTGTGACAGTTGTAGAAGGCTACACCCTCCTACAATCACGCAAACACTGGCTGCACCACTCATGGGCTTTCTGCTCCTTGATTTCAAACCTTGATTTCAGACCACCATGGTGGCCGTAAGCAACTTTTGCTTTTATGACAAAAACAGTTGACCGAAAGGTGCTACTGAAAACATCTGAGGTGAGAAAAAGACTGTACAGCTGCTGAATCCATTCATTTTGAATCAACAGTGGTTAGTGTAAGTTTTTCAGGAGCCTCTAAAGCTGGTGAGTGGCAGCTGGATCACATGTAACAGTCAAGACCTCAACTTGATGCAAATGAGGAGCAGCCAGTGTGGCAACCCGTCTCTCAAAAAACAACATAATGCTAACTTCATGCTGCTTACATGAACAGTGAATAGGAAACGTGGAAATGATGGATCCTGTGGACACAATACCTTAAATTGTCTCTTTCCCTAGATAAAATCATCACAGGCAAATGTACGAAACTGTGATGTTACATTCTGATCAGAGCCACACAGACACTGACAAAACTAGTAGCTACAAAAAGATGTGTCGTCTGAGTAACTAAAAACAAATGTAGCTAAAACCAGGCAGCTTCACCTGTGATCATAGCACCCAACAGTGATGCCACTGTGTGTTGACACCCCCTTTAATATGTCCCTGCATCACTTCTGCTATATAAGTTTTTTGTTTTTTTTACTGCTGTTAGATAGCTGTTGAGTAAAACCTTTTAGACAATGAAATCATAATGTTAGAAATATTGCTTACTGGATCTCAGTTTGCCTCCTTTAACGCAGTTTCTAGTTGCCATGAGGTCCGCAAATAAACACAAAATACCAGAACAAAACAGACTTGGCATTCACACTTAAATATTAATGCATGAAGAGAAAAAAAGGAGCAAAGAAACTGTAAAATATAATAAAAAAAGGAAGTCAAATTTAAAATATGTTAAAAGTTTGGACTAGTTTTCAGAATGCTTGGAACAATGTGTGACACTAGCATTAATAATTTTTTGATTTTCATCCACGAGTATCACATTGATGAGCAGTAACCGACGACCTTGCTGTCCTGCAGTGTGCAGCAAAGTCAGTTTCCTCTCACGTCTGCTGGAATGACAGTGAGAAACACACTTGTTCCCTTCTTGCCAAATGCCCTCTGCACTGACTTGGACCTGAGGTAAATATTTGCAGGGTGGGTTGCACCGCTCTGCTCGCACACATCCACATGCCGTGTGGATGAATCTGTCATACGCTGGTGCTGTCGGTTTGCACAGGGTTCAAAGATTAGTCTGCGCATGGCCACTGTTTGCTCGTTGGAGAGCGAGATCAACTGCTGCTGCTCTTTCTGCTTTTGTCGAGTTAAATATATGATATAGTAATGGAAACAACAGACAACCGCACTTGCATGATATTTGTAAGTATTGCAGTTCAGTGGAAGTTAATGAATCCAGATATGTTAAATGAAGTACGTGTCCTGAACTGACCCCCTGTTGCTCAGTCATGTCAAATCACACCTAACTACTACTACTACAAGTTTAAAACACACACACGGTGAATTATTTACAAGAATCTGTGATCCATGGAACTATGCACTGACACAATTTTGCGCTCCTTAAAAATATCAGTGCACTGAGCTTATGCTCTTCTGTTTGTTGTGTAGCAGAGGAAATCTCAATGTAAAGCACTGAGCCGTGATGATTAACAGGAATTAGTATCAGGCTTGTGTGCGTTTAACTGCTGATCAGGGAAGAAGCATCAGGCAGGATCACTGCATGCCAGCTTTTATCTGTCTGACAGAGGCAGGCACACTGACTGCTGCTTAGGCTCAAACTATGGCCTGACACCTACTATGGACTAGGGATCAACCAAATTGTTTTTTTTGTTGTTTTTTAAAGGGCCGATACTGATGCCAACTATTGGTGCTCAAGAAAGGCCGATAACCAATTTTTTGATATTATAGCATGTGATGAGAACCTGTGATTCATAACTAGGCTTCTTCAGTACTGTTTTCCAGATTCTGTTTCAAGGTAATCTGTGGCTGACTTCTAACTTGGCCATTGGCGTAGTTTTAGCCAGCTAATTTCCTGGTTAGTGGCTTATGTTTCTTGTTCGGTTTTTGTAGTCTCTGCTTGAGATACCTTCTGAGACCACAGCGTGTCTACAGACAAGTAGAGGTGGCTACACCAGACCTGAAGTAGCGGATTTAATAAATCAATAATCGGTCCACAAAAATGCAGATACCAATAATCGGAAAAATGCCAAATATTGGCCACGATAAGTGGCCAGGCCAATAATCGGCCTATGCCTACAGTGAACTAAGCAGCACTCAAAAATGCTCACCAAAATTAATCCAACAGAATTGTCTTTAAAGTATTATGTTTTTAAAGTTTCAAAAATAAAGTAAAAAAAATAAAAATAAATCATTTATAGATGGTTCAGCATGAGCCATGCTGTCATGTGTCAGGCTGTATGAAAGCATAGTGGTGTTTTGAGCTAAATGCTAATGCTAAAATTGTAATATGCTAATATTTATGTTGCATGCAAATGTTTAGTTCATGTTGTGCAAACAGTGTTTACCACCTTATTTTAACAACACCAGGGCTGCTACTGGGCTGCTGGTGGGATCAAGTGTTGCTGGTTAAAATTTTGAATGCATCACACTACGAGAGGAGGCATTTCAGTCTGAGGGGGGCCTGAATATCTACCACATTCCATGGCAATCCATCCAATAGTTGTTGAGATACTTCACTCTGTGCTAATGTGATGGACAGACCAGCGCTGACAACAGCAATGTCACAACCATGGCTGAAAGTTTAGCATGAGGCAACATCATGAATAAGATACACTCAGTATAACCATAATCAATGGTAATTTGCACTGTACAGAAAATCACACACAGGGAAATGGAAACATCCTCCAGATAGAAAAAATGGCCCAACAAAAATGTCTAAAATTATTAAATTTATTAACTAGCACCATTTCATTGTGTTGTCCAAATCCATCCATTATCTATACTCCACTTAATCCCCATTAGGGTCGCGAGGGGGCTGGAGTCTATCCCAGCTGACTTAGGGTGAAGGCAGGAGACACCCTGGACAGGTCACCAGTCTATCACAGGGCTACACTCAGAGACAGACAACCAAGCACACTCACATTCACACCTACGGACAATTTAGAATCAGCAATTAACCTCGACATGTTTTTGGGCCTTCTGGGAGGAGAGAAGAGAACCCGGACAGAACTCACGCTGCACAGGGAGAACTCCACTCTGGTGCCCCCACCGAGATGCGAACCGGCGACCTTCTTGCTGTGCTACCAATTGCGTCACCTTGCAGCCCGTTGTCTCTTGAGATAATTACATTCTATATAGCAAACTAAAATTCTTCCAAAATGCAACATTATAACCAACATGCATTCAATAGTAACTTGCTGAAAAGCGTACCACTATCTTGCACTGTATAGGAAAATCACACACAGGTAAATATGGACAACTGACAGATGGTTAACCTTTGGCAATGTCACAGTAAATTTGCTGCAAGGCCATATTTTTCCATGCAAAATAGGTTTGTGGCAAATCTGCAATTGACTTCTGGCTAACTTTTTGGAAGATGTGTGGCAAACAGTCTAGTCTCTTGGCTTTACCCACACCTATTGCCAAATAAGACTCAACATATAACCTGCCATGTAACCCACAACCTTTTTGTGGTGAGGTGACAGAGCAAACCACTATGATACAGTTCAAGTACAAAAAAAATATCTCTCCTGGGATACATTAAAAACTACATAAAATTGAAATTGTAGCGGAAACTTTCCACAATATTGGCCAGAAGTCCACTGCAAGTTCACCACAGATCTAAGTGGCATATGAAGATATGACCTTGTTGCAAACTTGTAGAAACATTGCCAAAGTTAAACCACAACAGAAAAGCTATTACGGCAAACATAAACTGACATGTCCGCAATGACCAGCAAACTTGTTAACAGAAGGTTAAGTGGAGACTGGTAAACTGTGGTGGCGAATCATCACTAAGCATGTTTGCTATTAGTGCCAACCTCTTATTACTGGCAGTGTTGAAAGAACATGGGCAAAACTGTGGCAGCATTTTCTTAAAAAGCTATTTCTGTGCTGCAAATTAACCACAAGTTTGCTGCAAATCTGCCGTAACCATTTATATACTTCAGTTCAAGCTTCTTCTAGACTCTTTTTTTTGCCCTGTTACCTATAAAAGCTTTTTAATAATATGGCAGTTTGTACAGACATTGACTGCTTTGACCTCAAAAGGGAGTGAAAGTCGGGTGATTAACGCACTGCGTAGGATGGACTGCATGAGGAATGACAAATACTTCACATGTTTCATGAACTTGGAAAGTAACTGACAGACACACTAAACTTCTTAAAAGTTAACAGATCATGTCTCTATCGTACTTTATTCCAATTAACAACAAATTCTTGAACGCTGAAGACTCCTAAGGTGATTCATTTCCCAGAGTTCATTAGAAGTTCGGATCTCGCAGAATTCCTTTTTGGTAAGAAGCAATATTTCACAAAACAGTTAAACCGGGCTGTCACAGAAACTGAGTTGGTGTTAAGCCGAGAATTAACAAAACAGACGCTGTGATTTCCCTTCAACACCTTGAGGCCTGTAACTCATAACGTCGTCAGTCTGCCATTAGCGTCTTCTCTTGCAGGGGAAGATCGTGGGCCCGCAGCCTCTTTCATAGCTCAAAATTCTGCCTTTAGGGCTTCAAGAAATTCGTCTCTTTTACATTTGTTTCCCATTTTTTTGCACGGGGAGTAATTAAAGTGTAGTAAAGGGCGATAAAGTGAAATATCACTTTGGGTTTATTATAGCTGAATGCAGCTGCCGCCATGCCTGAACTGACTCTAATCAAGTGCTACGTTTCCACTGACTTTTCACTTCTCTGACCTTTACTCTGATCCATCTTAGCCTCAACACCTGTTGCCAAATTACAGATGGCTCCCAGGCTGTCACCACCTCACTACAAGATATTTCATAAGGTCCTGCTGTCCTCCTTGCAATCTCCTCTGGCCCATACATCACAGACATACATTGACCATAACTGGGATCATAGCTGCAGCCTCCTACCTGCGCAGACATACTTTTGTGAAGGACTTGTGAAAACTGACTCACAATTTTTTCCTGAAATTCTTCTCTGTCTAAACAAAATGATGCTACCGCCTTGTGCATAAAAATGTCTGTGACCAGTTGAAGTTGCGGATCAAGAGTTGGATCAGTTCAGTGCAGTTTGCGCGATCTGAACATCTGAACCCAACCACCTTTTCCACACGGTGTTTTCATAGAACAGTTTTAGTCCAAGTTGATCAACGGTTGTGTGAATAATGACACTATTTGTTCTGGTTTATGTGAGTTTTGGCTCCTACAGGCCATTTTTTTGCAGATAAAGTGGCTTCTATGCAAAGATTCAGATGTTCTGAGAAAAGAGCCAACACCACAGAGTAAGACAACTGTTTGATATTTTATTAAAAAGTAAAGAAGACATAACTCGGTTGTCAAGGCCAGCCCGTTTTCCTCCCCGTCCATAAGTCTTATCACAAGGTTTTACAGATGGCAGTGATGTCTGTCAGTCTGACCTGGGGGACACTCGTCAGCTCAACACAAATAAAACAGGGAGAACTACGGTCTTCGTCCATAGCCTTTATTCAAATTCTTTACATGTGAATCCTCAGAACCTGCCCAAACCCAGCTTTAGAGACTATAAATATATATATAAAAAAAGGAAGTGTAAAAGAATTTTGCAGTTCCTCCGAGAATAAAGAAAGCATTTACATTTGGGTCTCATTTTGAGGAGGGCAGTCACCTTTTTGCTTGATTGCTGAAATGTCAAATGATAACAGTGATTTTTCAACAATTGTTAATCATGTCTGGAACGGAGCCGAATTTAAACAGCAATAATAGAGAGGGGTTAAAAACAATCAGTGGCTGAATGAAATCAGGAACGTCTGGATGATAACAGCACTAGTAAAACACAGGCAAACGGCACAGAACAGACCGATGAGGGCAAACCAACCACTGCCTTATCAGTATACATATATATGTAAATATACACATTGCTGGCAATCTCACCAAAAAAAACAAAACAAACAAAAAAAAAGAACTACAGAGGAGCTTCTGCACATTCAGATTCTTTTTTTTTTTGATGTTGTTGTAGTGGGTGTTGTTTCAGAAGTGAAACTGATTTTCTGCAGCAGATTCTCTGCACAGTGTCGAAACTTTACTACAAAACAATTTGAAGAGCTAAAATATACGAGTACTATGAAGCACTACTTGTCCTTTGATGATCAGTGAGAGCACAAAGCGGTGAAAGTCAGGTGTTTAGGTAGCAGTGCTGACATTGAATTCCTTGGAAAACGCTAGGACGAGAGTGTTCAAAGCGCAGGAATAGAGCACCACCTTGTGACTGAACCAGAACACGTGCTGGAAAATTTCCTTCAATTTCCTTTAACCTGCTGATTCCATTTAGGTGAACAGGGCCATTATGTGTTTGTCACAGTCGTACGAGTGACAATTTCTTCTGTGATTGAAAGGTAAAGCGACTCTGACATGTTCTCTGCGCTGACTGGGAGAGCCCTGGTTCTACCTCGCAATTTGCTGGATGTGATTAAGATCCACTAACAAGTTATCATTTACAATACCAAATAAAATGTGCAAAAAATATCAAATATTCAAAAATGCCCGTTTTTCTTAACAAACATCACATTTGTTGTTTTAAACACTGTTTACAAATGTTTATGCACATAATTTCAATAAAGTATGGTCCTGCAGCTGCTGGCATAATAGGTGCACTTTACACAGAAGGAGTGCAAACTGACAGATCGTTTGAGGTACCGGTTCTTTTAAAGTGGCAGGGCACTACAGAGGAAGAAAAGGCTGCTCAGCTCTACAAGCCAAGAGTGAGACTCCAAGTCAGGTCCCTGAAACATCTTGGCACCAAGAGCTGAGATGAAACTTTTTTTTTTTTCCATTTTTTTGTGTTTTATATTTAAAGTGATGGGACTACAAGTGTGATCTGCAGTTTCAACCCACCTTTTGACAAGAAATTTGAACCTGGGCTGCGTAAACAAAAACAAAAACAAAAAAACTACAACTAGTAAAATTCTATCATATTTATCTATAGACTTGCATTTAACCAAAGATAAACTTGGTGGCAAGATGCTTAGAAATAGGAGCAATTTACAAATGACAGCCATCGCTGCTGTTTTTCAGTGAAAATGAGTGTTTCAGGTACACAGACGCCATCTCTTGTAGTCAGTGAAAACATTACGACTAACAACAGAGATGTGGGTTTGACAAACATCTGACAGCTAGATTTACTCATCCTGAAACACTCCAGTAAAGTGATGGCTTAACTATTGTGCCAAGAGTGACGACAGACTGCTGATTACACTGCATTGGTGTTTGGAAAGAGCAAATGTAATTTTAAAAAAAAGAAACAGAAAGCAGTTCACAGGACAACATTAAAGTCAAATTACGCTTGTGTGAGGTTGTCAGCTTGGAACTGAAATTTAAATCGAAGAGTCTTAAGAGCTATGACGATCTCCTCTCCATTATCTGAAGTGTCTCATTTTTCTGGGTTCAAAAAAACATCACCAATAGTAAACATGTTTACAAATATAAATCAGTTTTCTTCTGTTGTTTTTCAAAATATGAACATGAATTCATGAACACAAAAAAAAAAGTCCTTCTGAGAATTAAGTCCCGCGGGCTGTGGGAGGAGGAGATTGAGGGTTCGTGGTCATTTATGGAGGAGCGGGACTTTCTGTTTTTTGTTTTTGTTTTTTTGTTTGTTTTTTTAAAGCAAATAGAGATGACAAAACAACAAAACAGCACCCTGGATTTCATGAGCGTTTCTGTCTCTTGGAATGTCGCTGCTGGCTGGACCGGTCCTCGTCACTGCTCGCCCCTCCAGCGTCGCCCCGGCCCCCCCGGTGACGAGTTCTCCGTGTGTCCCGCTCGCCATCGCTATCCTGCTCCCTGTAATCCTTCCTGCCTGAGGTGGCAGAGGTCCGCTTACTTCTCCTCCTGCCATCATCATCATCGTCATCTTCCTCCTCTTCTTCCTCCTCCTCCTCCTCCTCCCCATCATCATCCTCATCGCTCTCACTCTCCTCATCCTTGCGTGCGCGGCCATTTCTGGTTTTCTTCCTGTTTGATTTGCCATTCTGCATCTTTTTCTTCGGCTCATCTTCCTGCTCATCGTCCTCATCCTCCTCCTCCTCCTCATCTGCCTCATCATCTTCTTCCTCCTCCTCCTCCTCAGATGATGCAGGGGCTTGGCTGACACGCTTGCGTGAGCGCCGCCGGAGGTAGCTGAGGCTGGGCAGCAGCTTCTGGAGCAGCTCGGTGAATGCCTGCTCCGTCTTGACCATGCAGGAGAGCACAGTGCTGCCCTGCTGGTTGTACTCCTCTGCGTTGGAGAAGACCAGTTTTAAGTCTTCCAGGAAATCTTGCGCGTGGCGATATGAGCCCTGGCTGAACTTTCCCAGCATCGTCTGGAAATCCATTGGCTGGGTGATGATGTCCAGGTAGTCTTCTGCCTCCTCTGCGGAAACAGGCTCCCTGATAGAGGGGGCAGAGCATGTGATGAATGAATTGTTAGACTCGGGACCATACAGGGCGACAGACTAACTTTTTCACTAGTTGCACTGGTGCGACCAACATAAATTAACCGATGTTCCATAAAGCTCTCAGTGCATGCTGCGGTAAATGCTGCTTCTTGACTGCAGTGATCTAAGGCAGGTATGTGAGCAAAAAAGTACTTTGAAGAGTGAAATATCGCGTTCTAATATCAGATGTGTCTAAGAGAAAAGAGAGCGACTTTATCCACATGCGCTATATTCTATGAGCAGAGGAAACAGCACATGTATAAGTGCCCTATAGGAGCGAAGCGTTTGTCTAAATGTACAGACCACAGTCAATCTGTTTCGTATCGTGCTTAGAAGCTAAAATCATGATTGTGTTTAATAATTGTTTAATTTTGCAGGCCCCCCACTGCGTTAGCCAATGTAACTGAATATACTGCTTTTTTTTTTCCTTCACTGGTTCGGTCGTATCTTCCTGCACTCTGACCATCAAGCATGTCTGAGATGGACCTTTCCCTCTCTGCTTCCTCTATTTTGACTGTCGTTTCTGTTTTTATGATTTATGGTACTGCAACTGTGTCATACTACATAGAAGACATTTCTGAGATCTCTATACTTCCAGTCATAGTTGTGTCATTTTTTTGGTGATGCTGTGGTGGCAGCAGCAAAAAAAAAATGCCCAGAAACTGCTTGTGGTTGAGAGGGTCAAACTTTCAGTGATTCTTTCTATGACTAGTGGTGTGTTGCTATGATGAAAAAGCTTTTAAAAAAAAAGAAAAAAAAAACCTTTGATTTATCCCAAATAAAGATCTTTTGGGGTTTCTACCAGCAGAAGAAATTTGATATAAACATCAAATTTTTACACCTCTGGAGTTTAAACATAAAGCTCTCTCTCTCTCAGAATAGTCTTTTTTCACAGGCTGTGCACAAATCTCTCCTATACTGGGAATAGCAGTTCAAACCCCCAACCATGACAAACACAACCCACACCTTAGCTGTGTATAGCATAAAGGATTTAATCATTAGTAGCCATTAAGGGTAGTGCCCAGCCTATGAGAAAATGTTGCCTGAGAAGCTCCGGGTGTGGCAGAAACAGGTACTGTGAAAACCAAAGGTGACATGTTTTTATCGTCCTACATAATGACAAAACTTGACTCAGAGTTAGATGAGCTTTTAGCAACAGAGGTCACGGTCAGCTGCTTCTGAAGAGGCGAAGAACTGGCTCGTAGCTCTGATTGTTTCAACAGAACACTTGGATATAATAGGACATAAATTTCTGACAGGTATTTTAATGCAGGACTGGTTTCCCCAGACAAATGCTTTCCCCAGCGGTGCAGGCGTACCATCAAGCACAAATCATGAATCTGTTATTACAGTTGGCTTGCAGCTGATGTAAGCTACCTTCGATATTTATGGTTGCTCAGGAATCAAAAGGAGTCCAGCTTGATATGCACTCACTATAAGACTGTATTTTCAAAAACAGAGGTTATGTTCTGTGCTCACCTGAAAGGCCAGCTGTAGCGGAATTTCATCAGTTTCTTGAGGATTTCTTCACACCTCTCCAACTCCAGCACCTGCCTACGCACTCCTGTTTGGGAACTAAGTCGCACCTGGAGAAAAAACAAGCAACAAAATTAGAACAAAAAAAAACAAAACAAACAAGTTTATTGTATGCTCTAGTTGACAATTTTCTGAATTGTACATTAAGATCTGTCGTCAGATGTTTTCTTGCATTTGTGAAGCAAGTGTCCTTGTGATTTCTTACCAGCTCGTCAATGTCTGCAAGGCTGTTAGGGGTTGTCCTCTGCTTGCTGCTCTGGTTACTAGAAGAGGTCGTCTTCTTGGATTTACTTTTGGAGCTTTTTTGCCTAGATGAAGACTGCTTATTTTTCTTCCTCGGTCTCACTGTAGAGCAAAAATAAAGTGATTAGGACAACTGAAAAGATTTAAAGTGGAAATTCGTAAGTACACAGCCCAATTCTGCTGATGAAAATGAATATAGGCTTAATTAATGCTTAAATGACTGTTTAAGGATTGATTAAATCAATGCCAGGCCATCGTGGACTGAATATTAGACAGTGAGAGCCCCACGCTAGAAATGAGAAAAATAATAAACTCTTAGGTGAGCTAACATCCTCCCTTGATCTGTTCAGCATTGATGCACTAAACTTCTTAATCGTTATCCTTGACATGCAGACCTGAACTGACAGAAGGGATCATCCTGCCACATACTCTGAGTGAAGTCAGAGTGAGACATTCAAAGCTTCAAAGCAAGGTCTAGACCTGAGCTGTGCTACATGAAAACACACAGACAATAGAGACAGAAAGAGGACAAGGGCTAAAAAATCCCTGTCAGCATTCCCCTCATTCCCAACAATCAGCCCCAAGGACACCCATTTTCCAAAACCAACTTAGGTCTTTTTTTTTTTTGGATAGGTCAACTTAATTAGTATATTGTCTTTTTGTTACGTGACACAGGTTGTAATATAAAATGCAACCTGGACTGACAAGAGCATCTGATCCTGTTCCCCACCATCTGTTCACTGATGTGTGACATGAGCACAGAAACTTTTTTCTCATTGAGTTGAGAGAATTTTATGAAACCTAGATTTCATGTCCTCTCATCATACACTCACAGCTGTGTCCCATGGCTTTGTAGTCGTTATCTTCCTCATACTCTTCATCTTCCTCAGATTCCTCCTCTTCAGACTCCTCCTCACTCTCCTCTTCATCTGTGTCTTGGTTATAGTTCCTGTAAGAGAGAAGTTGCCATTCAAAAATCTTCACACAAAAATGATCAAACATATTAGTTTAAGTGACACTGATGGAGGCACTGTTGTGCTGTTTGCCTGTGTGTGGAGTAGGTGACCAACAAAGGTCATCTTAAGCACATCAGATTGTCAATAAGCTCTGAACAGATTGCTTTTGCACGACAGGTAACATTTTAAAGACAGCTCCTTTCTTTTCTCCTATCTTTTTATATGGAGTTTCATGTTGGACTTAATGGTGGATACCATGACAGGTGCCTGACTAAAGTCTGACTAATGTTCATGTTGTTTCTCATTTGTAGAGCTTAACCTGACTTAGATGATGTCTTACAATATTAGGTGTGCATACATATTGGAAATAGTCCATCTTTTACAGCATCTAAATCACTCATTTCTGACAGAGACTTTGTTAGTTGAAATCAATTCTTTTAGTATGTGACAACTTACAAGAAATGTTTGGTCTTAACACAAATGAAATACTACTTCATAGAATCTACACAATGATTAGTTCATTCTATAGTTCATGGTGGGCAGTTACCTTGAACGGGAGCCACGTCTGGCTACAGTGGGCTGGCAGGCCGGGCACCGCCACTCTCCGTCAGGGATGCGGTACAAAGCTGGTCGCAGGCAGAACAAGTGGAAGGCCTTGTTACACTCGTCACAGAGGATAAGTTTCTCATCATCACCTGGAAGAGATCAGGATAAACCATAAGACTCAGTTAAGGTCTCATTTGGAATATATTTAGTATTCCCACAGTTTTTTCTTTTTCCCCTGAGCTTCACACCCTAGAAAGAACAACAAATGTCTGGCACATTTTCCTTGTGCGTCTGTGTTTCTGAGCTGCTGACAAAGTTCTCACTGTCCTCTTATCATTACTGGTTCACCTGTCGGCCTGCGGAGCTGTCGGCTCTGTATGTAGACCTGCCTGACACTGCTAGTCTGCTCTACTCTGAGCCTGCAGCGGCTGCCCTGTCTGGATCTGGGCCTAGACTCCATCAGCGTCAGCACAGATGGGTTCTGCCTCAGCACGAGACAGGAAGCAGAAAACCATTTGGGTAGTGCCGCCCTGCTTCACTCAAACCAACCATAATGAGTTCCCAAGTTTACATGTAGGAAACAGCAGAAAAATCCAGAAAGTAAAACTCTTGAAGTGTGAAAGGAAAACAGACAAACTATATTTTTGTAGGACAGTTAGTAGCTGTAATGCTCCAGTTCTGCTGAAGTCTCTCATATAGTTTGTTTGTCCTCTTGTTGGTTTTTGAACTGCAGGTAATTACAGTCAAAACAATAAAAGCTAAGTGACAACAAAAATCCTTCCTAAGTCAATATAATCATAATGTTCTCATCGGCTGCAAATAACCTGTATGGACATTTACTTACATTTCTGACTTTCCGACCAAAAGAGTGAGACAGCAGTGGAAAACATTGCTAACCTTTCCTGCGACAGACTTTGCAGCGAGCGTTCTCAGCAGACATGTCCCACTTTATACAAGCGTCCAACATTCCCAACAGCACGTGCATTCGGGAGAAGGTCTGGGACTCCCTGATAGCCGTCCTCCACTTCTCTACCGCTGTTGCTACCTAAGAGGAGAAGTCAGACGGCATTTAACAGGAGGCATTTATACAGACGAAAATCCTTGCTTTAACTGCATTCACTCACTTGTTGATGGACCCGATTACCTGTGAGACACATACTGAAAAATGAAGAACTCTGAAACTCTGTTCTCTTACCCTGGCCTCTTCCGCCAGCCTCTTCTCCTCGTCCACCTCTTCAGTCTTGCTGCTTTCTTCCCCTCCTTGCCTTTTCTTCTTTTTCTGCTTAGGAGCCATGAAGCCCTGCAGGAACTTTTTGATTACACAGGCCTGAATAGTGATGATACACTCGCCGAAGTCTTTTAAGCTCTCCATGCCTTTCAACTGTGAAGAGGATAAAGCACACAAAGAGTTATGAATTACAAAGTTTTGTGCAAAATGCAGACATACACCATGAGCTGTTAAATCCACATGATTAACACTTGAAATAAAACATAAGGTGCTTGACAAAAATGACAGTATGATCAAACGATGCTATGTGAGTTTGAGCAGTTTTACAAGTTTGCACAAGTTATTAGTGCTTGTGAAGACAGATATTAGAATAAACCTGTATCGGTTAAAAAAACAAAGTTGACCTTTAAAATGCAACACATGTGACAATAAACATTTCAGAGCATCACTGTGTACCAGCTTTTCCCCCCCCACTAATATTTTAGTCAGTCAGACAAACTCACTTGCTCTTCGATGTCTGTGTTGTCATCCAGGTATCCCAGGCCTCCCTTCTGGAGTCTTGAGGCCACTTCCTGGATGTCACTGCGCAGATATTTGAGCAGCTCTGAGGAGCCATCACAGGTCCTGAGGCCCAATTTGCCCTTACGGGTCAAATGGACGGAGTGAATAATGTCCTGGTACCTGAAACATCAAGGGGACAGCTTTGTATTTAGTTTCACATTGACTTTGTTACTGCTGTTGCTTTAACAACAATATTCAATACAGTTTCTTACTCAAGTTTTCTCCACAACCTACTGCTGCTGCTTTTAGTTCCAACACAATAAAAGTTCAATTTCAAAATAAGTTAGACCTCTTAAAAAAGGACACTGAAAGTAAAACAACCGCATTTCATAACATTTTTCCATCAGATTGCTGATAGCTGGTATGACTACAGGATGGGATGGTTTAATAAGTGTTAAAATTATTTTCCCCACTGATACAAGTCTGATCACCTGTTTTGGATCTTTGCCTTCAGTTCACTCTCTCTGACACCCTGAGGATGAAGACTTTCCACCAGTTCTTCCAGCTCAGCTACACTGTCACATATGAACCTGGATTCAGAAGCAGAAAAGTTAGAATGCAAATATGATCAAGAGAAGAAAAAGGATCAAATGAATCAAAGTGCAAAACAGAGGCAGGCTCTTACCAAAGGTTCTGTCCCTGTTTGGGAACTGTAGTTTCTATGCAGACCTCTGCCGCTGCTCCCGGCTGGGCTCCTTCACTGACAGCACCATCTATACTCCCATCATCCTTTTCAGCTACTCCAAGAAAAACAATCATTTATTATCTTAGTATTTACAACTATGTGTATTTCAAAGCACAGGATTGTTTTTGGTAAGGATAATCTAAACCCGAGTGTACCTTGTGAATCAGGAGCAGCAGCTGCCTCACTGTCCTCCTCATCCTCCACCTCAGGCTCTGCTGGTTTTTCCTCTGGGGGAGGGGTGAAGTTGTAGTCGATGCTTTCATGCACCCAGCCTTTCTCGATGTACAGACCAGGAACCACGTCAGAGAAAAGCCAGTACCTGAACAAAAACATCACACAACTGTAGTTACAATTTACCTAATACAAAGAATTGACATGCCTAATTAATATGCTGTTCATTGTTCTGCCAAAAACAGCTCTGACCAGCCAACCAATTCTACAAGACCTCTAAAGGTGCCCTGTGGTGTCTGGCACCAAGATGTTAAAAGCAGATCCTTTATATCCTGTAAAATGTAAGGTGCCAGTTCCAGGTTCATCCCTGCTAAGCAACTACTAACGACCGCTGCCCAGGAGCAGACCACAGGCTTTGTCATTCTGACCTAGTCGTATGGGCAGATTAGATTCTTGTCAAAGTCACCTAGGTCTTTACATCTCTTGCCCCAACATGGTGACGATGACAACCAGCTGATCATTTACCATTTAATATACCCCAAACCTTGACATCTGCTGTTGTTACAAAACAGTCAGCATTATTTGCTTCATCTGTGGGTGATTACAATGTTTTGGCTTATCTGTGTATAATCTTTAGCCATCTGTGTGCAGCACCAACCTGTTATGATTTCTGTCAGTACCCAGTGGGGCTCTGCGCATCACAAGTCTGGCTTTGGTTATCCCATCCTGAAAGGCCCGTTCTGCAGCAGCCCTCTGTCTGCGCATCCGTTCCTCTTCAGCCTCCTTCTCCATGCGTTCTAAAGAAGAATAACACAGTAACAGAAAGAAATCATGATGTGTACTGAAACAAAATTCTAATGATAATTTTTACAGTTGTGCTCCAGATGCCACCAAAAGATTAGTGTTGGAGCAACTGTTTACCAAGAAAACTAAATCAAAATCCATAAAGGGTGTAACGGAACACAAAAATCATGGTGCGGTACTGATCAAGGCTTAAAGGTCATAGTTCACTATGTGTTTAGTACAGCGAAAACGAGAAATAGAAAGCATGAACTGCTTCTTTATTATTATTTTCTTTTTTTTTTAATTAAACTTTTACTGAACAGAAGTTGGCTGAAGTTTTTTTTTTTTTTTAACAGAGAAATAATAAAATAAAAATCCATTAAAAAGATGTTGTATTTAAAAAGTTAACTGTACTTAGACTGCGCCATTTATATATATACTGCTGCTTTAAAAACACCTACAGTGTTCGTTATCAGTTTGGCCTTGTCTGAATTGTTAACAAGTCTGCGAGGAGCTCGATCTGCACCGCACTCACTTTTTTTGTTGTACCACTGACGTTCATATTTGGCTGAGTCCGTCTCAAATGGGAAAGCAAGTTCAATGTATAGCTAGCTATATATCCAATTGCAGTTGAACAATGCTGGCATTCAGGTTTCATCTGATCCACCTGTCCCCTTCTATCATCATTGCAGTTCACTCAGAAAATGTAGTAGCAGACTTAAATGTGCGCCCAGGCTGAACTAACAACATGTGGTCCTTTGCTAAAGTTGCTCCATACAAATAGCATAATGTTACACCCCTAAAAAATCATGTCACACAATACACCGACAAGTTTTTCAGAGAAAAACACTTTTGAAATGGATGTCCTGCTCCAGTCCCTGCAACAAGTTTACCTTTGTTCTGTCTGTCCATCTCCTCCTTTTCCTTCTTGGCCTGCATGGCCATCAGCCGTCGACTCTTCACTGAGCTGATCATGTCCTCAGGCTCTGGCTCTGGCTCCAACTTTACTTCTTTCTTCTTCTCTTTCTTGGCACCACCCTCTTTTTTCTTCTCACCTTTGATCCCACAAAAACAGAGCTAAAATCAATATATTGCTAACAACTTGTGTTTTTGCTTACAATTTAGGTATATTAATTGAAGGACAAATGACGATAACTATATTCCTATTTCAGACATTTCTATAAAGGAAAATCACGTTAAATGCCTGGCTTAACGTCTTTAATATTCAGTGGGTTTTATATGAGCTTTGGAGTGTAATTAAGAGAGCAGAGAAAAACTGAAATTTCAAAATCTACAGTATTAAATCTTCTCCTTTGGCTCACAGCTTCAGTTAAACTCCAGGGAAAACTTTAAAAAACCTGCCTACCTTTGCTCTCCATTTCCTTTCGCATCTTCCTCTCAGCCTTCTTGCGGTCATTGACCTCTTTCAGCATTGCCAGACGCTCCTTCCACAGCTCAGCAGACCGCTGCTGCATTGCATCAACGTGGTCCTCCACTGAGTATGTCATGAGGATGCGGTGGCACAGTGCCACCAACAGGTTGACCTTCTCCTCTGGGCTCAGCTCAAACACCTCGATTGTCTCAAGCTTGTCTAGGAACTCACTGGTCACCACATCATCAAAGCCCCCCACGGCCCCAGAGTCCTCTGAGCCCTGGCCGCTCTCCTCGCCATGAGCATCACATGGTCGCAGACACAACCGTGCCAGCTCTGACGCAGAGTGCATGGTAAGGGGGATCTCAGATAAGGGCATGTCAAGTTCACTGTAGCCTTCCGCCAGCTCATCCTGCAGCAGCGTCTGGAGCAGCACCACCAACACACGGTTCAGGTAGAGGAAGCCGGACCCTTCACCAACCAGTGCTTCCATCAGAGCCACTGCCGTGATGGGATACTGGTCATCTGGCATCAGCAGCCCTGCATAGCAGTTGAGGAAGTCCACGACCATGGCCACATTGCCAAACAGAGTGTTGGGCAACCCTTCGGGCATGTCTACAAGCTTGAACGTTGGCAGGGTCTTGCCACCTTCGATCTCTTGGTCCTCATATCTACGCGACTGCTCTCTGCGGACCAGCATCTCCTTCTCACGTCTCTCCTTGGCCTTTTCTCTCAGTTTCTCTTTGAGTTCTTCACGTTTCTTCTTCATCTCTTCCTTCCTTTCCTCTTCACTCATGGCTGCCCATCGCTTCTTCTGCTCCAGAAGCTCCCAGCGTTTTTGTACTAGTTCCTTGAGCTCCTCTGGCAGACGGCCACGATCATCTGAGGACAAGGTCTTTGCAGCTTTGGAGATGAGGGAGGACAGAAAGTTCTTTTTATCCTCTTTGCCCTTGTTCTCCTTATAGTAACGAAGGAGGTGGAGAGCCATAGGGTGCAGTGGCTTCCCCAGTTTAGGCGTGCCCTTGCCTGTGCTACGGGCTCTCTTCTTAGGGCTCCCTGCAGGAGTGCTTTTAGCCAAATGTAGCAGAGTCATCTGCTTCATCTTTGGTGTCTTAGCACCAGATTTACCGTCCTTTTTAGAGGCTTTGAGAACATTGAGTTTCTTATCGCCGCTCTTTCCAGTTTTCTTTCCCTCTTTCTTGTCCCCGGACTTTCTGGCAGACTTTGGAGTGGAGGGAGCTGAGCTTTTGCCTTCACCTTTCTTGGGGGATCCAGTGTTCTTAACCTTGAGAGGAGAACCATTCATTTTTATTTTCTGGAATACAGACACGAGAACCAATTAAGTAAAACTTTGAGTTTTAAGGGATACGCCACATTTTATATCTTAACTGAGTATTTGTAAAGTGCATAAAAGCCAGCAAACCTGCATGTGTCCCCAGATGGTGGGACTAAGGGGCATGCCTAAAGAATCTTTCTTCTTTTTCCTTTTCTTCTCTCCCTTTTCATTTCCTGAATCTTCTCCTGGAGTGTCAGCGGTCTTTAGCCTTTTGTTGGGTTTACCCTCTGGAGATGTCAAGCTCTTACGTTTTGTAGAGGGATTCTCTGCCAAAAACTTCAGACAAAACAAAAGAACATGAGCCAATATCACAATTTCTAAGAACACAATGACATTGGAGAAAGTATAATGAGTAAATTACCTTGTGTGGATCAAGAAGAAAGTCACTGAATTTGCTGGGAAGGTTAAATTTCTTCACCAGTTCATCTTCAACCACCCAGGGAGCGCTTTCTCCCTTTCCCAGCCTCAGAGCATAGTGCCTGATGAAGTAGCGCACAATCTCCTTGGTTGGAGGACGCTCCGTTCTGTAAAGACTGTCTGCTGGAACATCACTGATCACCTATGGCAGAAGTCATAAGGGAACATTTTGTGTCAATTTCAAAAAAGAAAAAGAAAAAGCAAAGTCTGTGAAGACCCTAAAAGCGCAAGAATCACACATGTATTGACACATTTCAGCTCTGGAAAGGACACCAATAATCATCAGTAAGTAAACTCTGGTCCAAGACAGAAGTCTTGATAATATTTGGAAATTTTATGTTGAAGTCATGACTAACAAACCTTATCCTCATGGATGAGCTTCACGTCATACTTATGAGGAAGGAATTTAGGCATTGCCCATTTCTTCCTCTCTTCTTTCATGGCAGTGGAAGGTTTCCTGGGAGAACGACGTGCTCTGTCACCTGATAGAAAGCAAAATATTTTTTAAAACAATAAAAACAAACCAATAAATACATACATACGTACATACATACATACATAAAGTGTTCTAAAGTAAAGCGCAACTAGATGAAGTGAGTGGAATGAGCTGCTTTATCAAACAACTTTCACCACACGTCTGTGGTTTTATCTCCGCTGGAAGACTGCTATTAGATGTGACTGATACTCACTCAGACTCTCCCTCCTGTTTTCTTCCTCTCGGGGAGGTGGCTCCTTCCTCTGGTTTTCCTGGCTTGCGTTTTCCTTGTCGCTGGATGGAGAGTCACAGGCACCTTCAAGCTTCTTCTCTCCTGACTCGCCTTCTTGGTTTTCTAGGGGATGGATCTTTACCACCTTCACTCGCAAACTTTTGTCCTTCCCCACCTGAAGTGTAAAAGTCTTCTGAGTTTTGTGTGTCAAAATACACCAGTTAAACACCTGCTTAACATTGTGCTACCACTACAGATGGCTATCGTTTGGATCTGACATTATATTAGTCAGACTTAACTGTAGTAACATACTTTTGTGCATGATTTCAATACTTAATTCCTTTTAAAAGAATCAAAATCAACAGCTTCATAGGAGGCAAAATATTTATCTTTTGGGTAACATGAAAAATACTGCAAGTCCTATAACTTCCACATTTCATTGCAGGCAAGTCTACTAATGTAAGAAGTCAAACTGACCAGGAAGTCACACTCTTCACCCACGGCATACTTGGTGAGGATTTCCACCCAGGCCATTTCCACCAGTTTGTCTAAAGACACTGTGTTGTGGTGGACCATTTCGAGGACTGGCTTCTCAAACCACTGGGGATACTCCTCCTGAAGGCTGTGCACAGGACATGATTAGCAGTTGGTACGAAAAAGTTTACAAAAAAACAATGAAAACAATGTTAAGTGTAGGTTGTCTTAGAAATCCCATCATTCTGTGTCCCAGCGTTGGCATGATACACTATTGATGACATGATTTCTTTCACAGTGTTTGGATATCTGGGATGCATCAGTCACAGAGAGGGGAGCTTTAAATAACAGAGTAACAAAAGGCTGTGAGTGGCCAGTAGGGGGAGTAAAAGCTCTTGGCTGATATAATTAGACAGTGCTTAAATACAGCTCATGATCCTAGGTGACTTGAGCCCTGGGCCACTGAGCACTGTTCTGTGCAGTCTTTACTGTGACATCTACTTGGACGACATACCATTACATATGTCTTGATTCACCGTTTTGATGCCACAAGCACATATGCATACAGTTTGTGTGTACCTGCTCTGTAATAGGTGGACAAAAAGAAATAAGATGGACTATTCTAATCCTTTTTTCCTCACTAGTTTTGTTTCTCCTTTCCAGATCAGGCTAAAGGAACTCTCATCAGGACATTGCAGATTCAAGGATGACTCAATCATACACCCTCTAAATAGAATGAGAGGAGGAGCACCACATTTATCCAATCATAGCAAAGCAGTAAGCCTTGTGACCTTCACTTGGAGAGTAGAGTTCTTTGTCAATAGTGCTGAACTTCTGTTAGACTGGCTAATCTGTATCTTTTGACACACTACATCTAATTAGCAATGGATTATATAATCATAGATTCATAGGAACCAGAGTTCTTCTGGACATCTGGATACAAAGCATCTCCGCCTATAGCGCTGAAGATGTGCATAGATGACTCATACAACAGCCTTTACAAAAGCTGTACAGGCCACGAACTGTAATCAGCAGGAAATAGTCTAATGGTTCTTATATCACTAGTTGGATAGCATCAGGAATGGGAACATATAACGCTTTGTAATACTAACAGTTCAGTGACTTCTTGTTCCTCCTCCCATGCTTCCTTGTGTGTGAGCTGGAGGCTTCCTGTGCTCTTGCACGTCCAGATGCGTTCACTGTACCTCTCCAAGCGTGCCTCATATTCTCTGAAAACATGCTGTAAAGGAAATTACAATACTCAAAAGTAAACAGTCCCCATAGGTAGCATTTTGCTTATTAACAACAAGCCTGATCACGGATTGCTGACAAACTAGTGTCACTGATGGCAGTAATGAGTCAGTGTAAGCAACACCCAGGATTCACAGACATTTCAAAACTAGAACTAGCTCTACGGTTACACTGAGAAAAAAGACAGGAAGAAGACTAAGGCCTGGATAAGAAGTCAGAAGTAGCACTAACCACCTAAAAAGAACAAAAGTTCTGCCTAAAAAGTAAACACATTTCTATGGCCAGTTGGTAAGTCTCAAACGTTTCATGGTAACTCTTACAAAATGATTGGAAACATAACAGTAAAGACAACTGCGTTCCCAAGTCCAGGCTTTGTTACCACAGTTGGGACATTATGAAAAGGTAGATGGGCGGCCTGTTCTTCACACAGCTCTCTTCAAGCGGTGAAGACAGATTTCAGGGGTAAATAAACACACAACCAACTAAATGGATATCATGTCAATACAGGAATCAAAGTATACTGTAACTTATAATAACTTAGGAAGCTGTAACACCTTCTGAAAACAACTTTTAGCTCTAACTGAGTTTTTAACATTGGGCTGGCATAACTGGCTTCATAACCTTGCTGACAGTTACGGACCTCTGGCGTTTGAAGCGCTTCAAATAAACTGTTTCTAAACAAGTGCGTAAAGTTATCCAACTACTACACTAGAAAAAAGTCAACTGCCAAAAAAAGACCACCTTAAATCAGTCAATAGTTGTCAGTCAGCTGTTGTCATCGCTTGGCAAACTCCAAGATACAAAATGTACCGGCGGCGAAAGCTCGCTAACTCTAAAGATGCTAACGTTAGCAGCTAAGCGAAGGCAGCCGAGCAGCGGCTTCAGTTTGTGGAAGCAGACGACGGGCTATTGTGACATAATGGGATACCTAACCTTAGCAGCGTGCTAGCTAACACTGTTAGCATTAGTAGCTGACAGGGAGGCCGTATAACATTAAAGTGAAAGACGCATTTTAGCACCTCTGTACAGTCAACAATGGACGACAACTGTGTTATGTGCTATATAAATTATTATCTTTTTGCTATCTTAGCTAAACAGGCAACTGATAGCTTCAATGAGCTGATTAGCAGAGCGGTGTGAATGCTAGCTAGCTGGGTTGTCATCCAGCGTAAACTGTACATGCGGGGAAACACTCAACGGGGGAGAAATGTCATGTAACGTCGAATTCAGTGCTTTAGCTAGCTTTACAGCCTGGTGCATGTGACTACGGGCACATCTACATTGTTAACCAGGTAGACAAAGTCAGCTATCCAGCATACCGGCTGACTCGATAAGTCGGGACTGAGCATCAGCATCACGTTAAAGGATACTCTTTGTTCCTGAAGGCCTCCTTGGTGTGCTCGATGATGTAGACCTCCTCTCCCGGGCCTGGTGGCTCGGCTAGCGGCTTAGCCAGTGGGTACGGTTTCCGGCCCAAAAGCGGTGCCATTTCAACTTCAGAGATGGCACGAGTGCCGAAGGTAAAATTAGATCTTCTAGTGAAAAACTAGTACAACAATACACAGCGATATATCCGTAGCATGTATCCAAGTGACCAAAATATCAATGCCGAACGATAGCACGTCTCACGTTACCGCCGGCAGGCCCGGCACTCAACGTGTAGCAGCTAGCTCACTAGCTAGCAGCTTCGATTGCTATCTGGTTGCAAAACAATAACAGTGCGCTTCTTGCCACCGGCCTCATCGCACCATTCTCCGCTCTTCTAGTAGCGGTGCCATGCTGGGTTTTCACGCTGTCTTGAGATGTAAAACACGTTGCCGCACTTGTCTCCCGGGATAGTTGTTAAACTTTCAGCTCCTTCACATGAACATGAAAGGATGCAACCCACACCGAAATCAAACTCGCGGCAACAGCCAAAGCTCGGTTCAGCGGGAGGTCTGGCGCGCTGTACAGTCCCAATGAAAGTCTGTGCAAATTAGGCCTGTTCACGTTTAAATTGTATCCGTTGCATGATCTTAGTGTAGGAGCTTCTTGTTATCGATAACAACGCTAGCAAGAGTTACGAGAGAGTAACCTGAATCAATCAAGAGGTTAATTCCTTGTCGAAATGGCGGGAGTTTCCAGTCCACCGGCACAATCCCGTACACCCTCAGAACTCCGTTTCCCCGGCAGCAAGCAGCGTCGCAACTAAGTCCCGCCCCCTCTCGACGCTCATTGGTTATCTCAGTGAAGCGCCCTCATCGAATCGGCCTGGTCGTCTGTGATTGGCTGATGTGACCTGTCTATTGTCAGCCTGGGAACAGCTACTTCAAATAAACCACGCCCGCAAAGAAATGAACCACAGGCTGCAGCTCAGCTGTTGACAATAAAAACGGAATGGAAAATTTAACTCAGCAATAATACAACATATTACAATAGTCATATAATGTATTTATTGAAAACTAATGTGAAATTCAAAATTTCTTTGAATTATTTATTTAATTTCTAAACCAACTGTCTAGTCTTCATTGTGAACATGCCTGATTAAACAATAGGTTCCCCTGAATAGACCTGCCTTTGTAATACAGCAGTGATTACTAGATACTATGGTGAATAAGCACCAACCTTGCAACATACATGAATTGAAATGAAAAGTAGCATTTATTATGGTTTACAAAACGTTTTCAATTTTAAACATGGGCAAATTATATTATATATATATATATATATTACAAAAAGCATTATATTCCTGCATGTGATGAGCCAAAATAAGCCTTGTTCCAGAAAGGGCATTATATTCAATACATAATGGCACATCTAAACATCAATTTGCATAAAGCAATGGGCAGTAAGCCTTAAAAATAAAGCAATAGGATATGGAAACATGCAAAAGTTAAACTGTTCAGCTGCATATAGACAGAATCAGAAACAGTTGCCAGAAAACCAGACATTTACAGCATGTGCATGGAAATACACACGGCTGTAGACAAAGTTTGGAAAATCCTCACCATTCTTATGAAAAATCACTTCAAACAGCAACACTTCAAAGACCATTAAAAGTGAAAAAAAGATTATGCAGTAAATACATTTTTTTTGTCATTAGCTGAAATGTAATGAGTAATATTTGCGTAAATATGTAAAGAGAACCGGAATAATTTTAAAAGCTTAGCTAATCTTACAACAACTCAGGACAGGTATCATGTGCATTTCAACAAAATGATTATAAATAAGCTATCTCAGAACAGCATTTTCTCCTGTGCAAATCTTCTTTAAAGGAGGTGCTCCTGATTCATCCAGTTCCTCCTGTTGAATAAAATAAAACATATTAAAGAGGCAACTTATATATTTAACTGGCACATGCATCAGAGCGTATACATGTTAATAATTTAATCAAGAAAAATGTTGTTGGTCTTCCGTAGACCTAATTTTTAGTAAACCTGTGTGTCTTGGTTGCTCCGTCTGACAGTTCCTGATGAAAGAAGGTCCTCTTTGATGAGAGTAGGCGGCTCATCTGCTCCCTCTTGTCCTGAGTGAACTGGCTCTGAATTAACAAGGAGGCATGGAATCATGTCATCATTAATGTCATTAATAAAGCTTTGTTACCACCAGTGATTTACAGTCAACTAAGGGTAAGCCTCTATGTCTAAATCCATAAATACAGTATATTCTGTACGTCTTTTTAGAATTACAAGAGTAATGTGAAAAACCGAAGGAAAACGGGATTCAGAGAGGCATCCACGTACCATCCACACTCTCCTGGCCGAGCATCGGAGGTTGAGAGTCTTCAGTTCGGAGACTGGAGGTGTGTGGAGGGCTGACCTGCTGTGAGCTGGAGGTGCTGCTGCTGTTGTCCATTTTAGGCTGGTAAACGTCCGATAGAAAGCTCTGGTTGCTGTTTTCATCTGGGGCACAGGAGTCGCACAAGATGTTAGGTGATAGTTTCAACTATTAAATAATGTTTTTTTTCCTGGTTTATTTACTCGTGATATTTTCTTTTGGCTGTTCGACATACAGACATGTGTACGAAAGCTTCTCTATTTTTCTTTTAAAAAGAGTCACCGAGCTCACCAGTGAAATCCAACAAAGAGTTTGTGTTTTCCAGGACAACATCTTTCAACCCTCTAACATCTCCACTGGTGGATTTGGTGCGATATATCTGAAAACAGAAATTGGATTGTCAAATTCAATTCAAGTCAAGCCCAGCACAATTTAAACCAAAAGCCGCTGGGCCCAAGGGCTTTGCAACAAGAAATAAGACAGCCGTTACAAAACAACCTAAAAAGTTAAAACATTGAGGTAAAGAGCCTACAGTGTTTTTATTCATGGCGTGAATTTACCTAAGTAATTTAAACATATAGATTATAACCTTACAAATATCATAGAAAGCTTATGTTACTGTTATCAGAATCAGTTTTATATGAACACATACCATAAATTTGACTCAAAGGACTTACACAAAATAAAACACGAATGCATTTGAAGAAGGGCTACAGGTTACAGAAGGAAAGTTAATGTTTAACTACAATGTAATGTAAAAGAGCATGTTTGAGGTGAAACAAAGTTTAGTGCAAAACACAGTTTTAACAATAAATACAATTACTGACACCTTATGAGTTAGCTAGTTGATAGTGCAGAGGAAGAGAGAGCGTGTTCCTGGGATGAAATATAAACAGGTAAACAGCATATATATATATATTAGGGCTAAGACTCTAAGCTAAGCAATTAAATATAATAATGCTAATACCATACAATGTTATTAATTATGGACAGTAAGCCTACTAATTTAGAGCTAAGGTTCTGACACAAAAAATAAATAAATAAAACCCCAACAAATTCAAGGATACCCTGGATTCCCTAAGAATGAGCATTGTTTTGATCTTTTATGTATATGCTGAATTTTTTAAAATATATATATGTATATTTAATTCATGAGGAGGATGCAGGGAAGCAGCAGACAAACTGAACAAGACAAAGATCCACACCTGCTTTGTTTCTGTTACTGGCACCCACTTGAATATACGTAAGGATGTGTCTCCAACTGTCACCCATTTCTTCTCCCTGGGGATGGAATCAGTTTGATTAATTTCACAGAGGAGCTCAGTGCTCGTCTAACACCACCATCTGGTTAAACAACATTAATCTGTAAATACACTGTATATGCTCATGCCTTTTCTCTCCATATCAGAAATGACAGCTGATCAAATATATTACTACGCTCCCTTATAGCTCTCGCTTTCAGTGCAGGAGCATGTAAAAATCATGACAAGATGTCCGAAGGTGCTAATTAATGTCATTATTGTTTGACTAACAGGACAGTCGCCCGGATAGCAGCGCGCCATGTGAGGCTGGAGCCATATTGACAGCTCTCGGCGGAAAAACTCAACTAGCCCCGCCTCCCCTGTCAAACGAGCGCCCTGATTGGTGAGCGGCTCCGTCAATCATCTAACTTTTCCGACTGAAGTTTGTTGAGCGACGCAGCAGATATCAGGCTGCGGTCTACTAATACATTTCCCTCCATATTGTCCCCCAGAGAGCTTACGTACCATTTGCGCACTTTCTCGATGGCCGCCAAGACCTTTTTAATGTCGTCCTTAGCCCGACTTCGGGTCTCGGCGCGGCCTGATCGTCCCGACATCTTGATGCTGTTATGATTCATCTACAGATGCATCTGAAAACTTCAAGACCAAGCCCCAGTCCTCCGTTACAGCGGTAATCTCGCGAGATTTCATCATCTCATTTGTTTTTGTTTTTTTCTAGCCTTCTCCTTTTTTGGCTTCACCTTCCTCGATGTGCTTAAACTGTATGTGCTGGAATGATAGGCGGACACATCTGGTGTTAGTTTTTTATTGATCTATTTTTCAAGTTCTATTAATTCGGTTTTTTATTTTAATTTTATTTGTTCACGTTGAATCAATTATAAGTGTACAATTAAAAAATTTTTTTTGAAGTACTTCTCCTTTACTTGAGGATTTCCACTTTATGCTGCTCTATACATCTATACCGCCAGTTTTCCATGATGTGTGTTGCTTCCTTTTTCCACATTAGGATTTCACATTATGTACTTTGCTAAAAATAAACCCAGCAGTTCCCAACAATTTTAGGTTGTGTCCCAGTAAAAAAAAAAAAAGAAAAGAAAAAGAAAAAAAAAAAGGCCGTGCTAATGCTTAAATAGCATTACAATCATTTCAAATGGTTTTAAGGTATGTTAATACAATGTTAAAAATAAGCATCTGTGGGGGTTTTTGTGTTGTTTGTTTGTTTTTTAAAACAAAAGTGTACACACTTTTTTATTTTTTAGCTGTTTACAGGATAGTCATATGTAGGTTGTTTATTGGTCTCAATAAAACACTTTTTTTGTAATATTTGAAAGTGTAAGAGGAGGACTTTTGAAGGAAGATGCCCCCAATGGACATCTGTGATTGAACATATTTAATCATTACAATAGATAGAGAGATGTAATGATAAAATACAACAAACCATTTTTAAAACAAATTTTTTTGACAGTTGTAATAATAAACCATTTTTTATTTTTAAGAGAATGTTTTCAAAAGTCTTCTATTACATATTTCAGGGAACTTTTATTTCTTAATATAACATTATTTTAGGTGTATGTCATATAGTCATGTTTATTTGTTTAGCAGGAATATATATATATACACAAATATATATGTATTTGTGTGTTTATCTATTCATTTCATATATTTTTAAAAAGCATTCCATACCTAAAAGGAAACACTCCAAACACCCGAGGATAAGTGAATGCAGATTTGAGCTGTGGAACATTTTGTTTTCTTCTCTCCTGTAAAACTAACCTCACAACCACACCCGACTTACCCTGTGAAGGGTAAATCTCTGAAAGGGGACCTTGCTGGGCTGGGATCCAACTAAGTGGCAAAAAAAAAAAAAGTCCAGTTGGTCCTCTGACTTCTCTTTGCTTTAACATGTGTTTTTTGTGAGTGTGAAAAACCAGATTTGCCTTTACTACTGATAGTTTACAGACACGAGCATGGCTAACTGTACATGTTGGTTCCCACGTTCTACCAGCAGATGGTAGCCTTGTGTGAAGCAGAGAAAAAACAGGCTCCTCCTGCATCTCACTGTCTCAGAGCAAAGGTTGGCAGTCTGTGGCAATTTTGATTTATTGATGTGATAGGAATAACCTCTGACAGGAAACGATCTTTTTCTGGCTTATATCCTTCAGGGAGCACTCAAACAGGGTCAGCTGTCTTTAAACGGCTCCTTCCCACTCCAGCAAAACTCATCCTAGGGACTGTTTGGTGGACAGAGCCATTGTGATAATATTGTGGAGTGACACAAAGGGAACAAAGAAGTAGAGCTGATAGTTTTGTGTGACAGGCTCCACTGTTCAGAACTAATGTTTTGATACTTGGTGCTGGATGTCGTACGTTGTCTGCTGCAACATTTATGGCATAAATCATAAATCCTTGTGAAGTGTATTCAGACCATATGATGATTTTGTTGGCTTCATTTGCTGCATATGGCTGCCTTGGATTGTTGCTTTTTGTCAACACTCATTGGGTGCTTTGTATGAAAGCTCCTGATTCAAATAATTAAAATAGATTAGTCTTGTGATTTGAAAAAGCCCATAGTGAAAAAAGCAGTAATGATGATTGACACTTCAACTGCTGCTGTATACAAAATTAACCATAAATCTACAAGCTATGATAAAAACAATCTTCCTCCATTATCTTTTCTCTCTTAAAATAGGTTTTAAGGGTATACATCAACTAAAACTGAATACTTTTGTGCCCAAAGCTTCCTAAATCACCCATCCCAGCTGAAGTAACATATTCTTGTAAATATGTATGTGTCATATCTGTTTTACTGGAATTTGATAAGACTGCTGGTGCAGTTTTTGGACAAGGCTGGAGAAAGAAAGAAAAAAAAAACTCCACATATCAGTGATGTGGTGGGCAGGCTCTGCTGCAGCTCCAGCCAGTGGCTGACAGTACTGGGAGGAGTCAGGAACAGTTGCCAGAGAAAATATCCAAATAACAGCGACCTTTATCAGCGTGCAGCTGACAGGTGTCATCGTCCCCACAGCAGCAGCTGGAAGTCGTTCCTGTCAGGACGTTGTGCGTAAAAGCTGCTCACCGAGGTGCTTTGTTCTGTGCAGCAAGGTTTGTAGACATATACTGTGAGTTTTGTAAAGTTGTTGCAGGTATTGACACACATAACTTCCGGTTGTTCTGCTTGCCCACTTGTTTCTATGGAGATGTTTACTAACCATTTTTTCCTGCAGTGTGTTAGATTTGAAAAGCAACCAACATAAGAAGGGCAAAATAAGACAAAATGGAAAATGCTAGTAACAACACAATTAACAAGTAGGCATGACTGTAGGGTAACCAGGGGGAAGACGTTTCAGGTCTGTTCTTGGATGATAGAGGCCTTGGTAATTTTAAATAGCATGAGAATAGTTTAAGGTGGTTTTGAGGTATGTTGACATAATGCTGACAAAACAGATGCGCCTGTTTTTCTTTTTCTTTTTTCATTTTTATGAATACATTTTAGTTTTAGCGCTATTAAATATTAGTTTGAACAAAAAATGAAAAACGTTTTTGTAAAATTTAAAAGTGGAAGATTAGGACTTATGATGGAAGATGTACCCCTGATATGGGGTCAGAAGCCCCCCTCGGACTTCAATGATTTTCAGTGCTCTAGCCTAGATTTGTGATAAATAATGTACACCATCATCTAATCCAGTAACATGTCAGCAAACCAGCAATAACATGTGTCACTATTTGTCTAACTTTGTTTACTTGCTGCTCGTGTAAACAAGCTGTTTCCTGTTTTCTGTTCCATTTGGACACTTGTTTAAGAAAGAAAGAAAGAAAGAAAGAAAGAAAGAAAGAAAGAAAGAAAGAAAGAAAGAACGAAAGAAAGAAAGAAAAGAAAAGAAAAGAAACATTGTTCTCAAGGGATGTGTCTTATCCTGCATTTCCCTTTAACTAATGGTGTTTTACAGGTTGTTGTTAAAAAGGTGGTTACTATCAAGCCTTCTATGTGCGTACAGTAATATAGGTAATGAATAAATAATGACATAAACAACAAAATTTAAGATATTTATGAGCAACATAAATAAAATACATAAAAATAAATAATACAAATAAAAAAATTTAAAAAGAATGTTTATTCATAGGGAATCCAGTTTATCATCTGTAACGTTTGTTTTGAAATTAGTGAAGTTAATGTCCATGATTAATACTACTGTACTGATTTTAGGATTGATATGTATTATGGCCAGGTAAATTTGGGTTTTATGTTATTTTTTTTAAGTTAAATGACTCCGGTAAATTCAGATCTGGGATCTAAACTTTCATATTTGCACTTGTTAGGTGAATGTATAAACTGTTTTTAGTGTTATTATTATTATTATTATTATTTTACTGGAAAGCACTCTGGCCCTGTATTAATAGGTAGATTACATATATTCTATAGCTTGTTCATGAAATCTCACTTCGGCCGCATGTTATTTTTTCAGCTTTTATTCTGAAGAGAGGAAGTAGCAGTCTCCTCCTGCTCTAAGTGCGTCCAGCTTCATCCGCCGCCCGCAGCCTGCTGTCATTGACTGGGTGTTGGACTCGGAGACCAAATGCTCCATTGAACGGAGCGACGAGTCCAGCGCAGCATGGACGGCTGCCCGCCATAGTTGGTGCAGCTTTTATTTTAAGATTTCACAGCTCAGCCTGCTTACCGGCTGAAAGCTTTTTTTTTTTTTTTTTACTCTTTTCGTTTTTTCGCTGCTGTGTTGTTTTTTGTGTTTCTGTCACAGACGACAATGGATCGAGTGAAAAGCTCCATGCAGCAAGTCCCCAACGCGATCCCCAAAGTGATCCGACGGACCGGAGGGGCGAGCAGCCTGGAGCTGGAGAAGGAAAACTTTGAGAGAGGGCAGGTAGGGAGCACAGAGGCTCGTTTTATTGTCATTATAATAACATTATTGTGCTGAGATCGTGGGATGAGGGGTCCTGGCTGAGAGCCGCTTCATGTGGTGGGAGGATTATGAGCATGTCAGGCTGCTGGTTGTCAGCTAAACTAAACAAGAAAACTAACACACATCCACATCTTTGCTTTGGATGTGACTCATTGTTGACAGTTGTTTTTTTTTCCTCCCACTGTGTCTGATCCACATTATTAGTATTATTATAGTGACTTTCCCAGATGTCTGTCTGTGATCAGCAGATAAAGTACAACAAAAGAGCTGTTGAGATGTGGGTCAGTGGCCTTTTTTTTTGAATCCGGATAACTGTGCTGTTTAGAATATCTGGAGGCCGGCTGAAGCCTCCACGCTTCATGTGATGACAGGCTGCTTGGCTGAAGGCCTCTGGTTCCAGTGATGGAGATGATCTGGGAAGTGCTTTCGATTGGATGGTTGTTGTCTTTACTTTTATTGCAGCTGGTGAATAATGAATCAGGAGCTATATGTGACTCCCAGCGAGCGTATGTATGGAGGCTGCTGTTATGCTGTGGATCCCGCTGCTTCCTGCCTGGTGGTCTCACCCCCCACACCCTCCCCTCTTCTCTGCTCTCCCCCAGACCAGGGAAGGGGAGGGGAAAGTAGGTCAGATGAATCCAGGCAGCCCAAACTGCCGTAGCAGCGCTGCAACATGCTTCTCCCATCCACAGCCACACTCGGACAGTACAGTCAACACAGCCCTAAATGTGCACAGCAGGTATTTGGCAGCTCTGCGTTCAGTTTGCACCCCCCACCACTCTTCCCTTCCCACTGACCCTCTCCCCCTATCCGGGACGGTAGCAGCATGGATTATTGGAGGTGGGGAGGGACGCATGCGTGGCTTTATGTGTCGAGAGCCAAGCCTGGTCACTGGGTCACTGTCAGGATCCTGAGATCACGGCTTCTTCTGCAAGTGTGTCAAGGTAGAAACTCATAAAGCAGCGCGTGTGAGAGGCTTTTAGTCCTGCCCTGATGGGCTTGTGTTGTCAATTGAAGCAAAGAGCTTTGTTAATCAGCTTCTTCCATTAAGGAGGATGAAAATATTCAGGCAAGACAAAACAAGCCCCGGTTTGATTTTTCTATTAGTAATCAGTCTTCCTACGCGACTAGCCTGCAGCGTGACACCTTCATCCGTTTGGTTCTTGGTGCCACTTTCTCCTCTGTAATGCTCCAATAGTCTAGTTACCTGCTCTTCTTTTTTGTCTTTGAGTTTTCCTTTTTTTTGTTCTCATGGCTGATTTTTGACTAACGATCCAGAGCTGTGGCAGGAGGTGCAAGAATCAATGAATCTGCTGTCTGCTTTACAGGGGATCAACAGGAGATAATCTCATCTGATCTGTTGTGCTGTAAAGCTGCCTAAATCTGCTGGGTGGCTGGCTTTCACCTCCTCTGTAGAAAACCCGACTGTCTGTCTGCCTCAGATTTTTTAGATTTCCCGTCGTCTCTCGCCTTTTCCGCCATAAAATACACTCCCTCTGTCCTTTTGATGTTTATATTAAAAAGCCCGTGTGCTGCATTATTCACGTGTCCTGGCTTTAGAGCTGCAACCAAGGATTTTTTTTCCATTTCTCATTAGCCTGCTGGTTTTTCTCAGTTCTCAAAGAGAGCAAATGAATTATGCGTAGATCGACTAATCAATTAAGCAACTTTCAGCTTTAGAGCTCTTTATAGATGTTTGTAGAAGATTTAAAGAAGTTAAACAGTGTAAAGAGACACTGAATTAAACAGTGGCTGCTCATTTGAATTCCTACACTGGCTCTCAAACTGTAGCTGTGTAAAAACTGCTTGCCCATATCTTTCAAAATTCAAAAGTCCTCCCTGTCATCGTGTATGTTGGTCCGAGTTATAAAAAGCATGAACTGGAGCAGCCAGATAGCACACAGCACTTGCTTTTAATGACATGTTTAGCCTCATAATAGCAGCTGACTCTTTAATTTAGGGGGGGATTTAACCTTTGGTGTGTTTGTCTCCAAAGCGTCATCGCATGTTTTGGTTTCAGTGTTAAATTACATTCTCAATAGCCATAAGAAAACCAACCGAGTAAATAACAAGCCAGTCCTGAAACATTTTTATAATCTTTATCTTCAAGGCTCCAGAACGTCAGAGATGCCAGCTCCCAGTCTGCGAGCTGTCAGAGGCCGGAGGAGGTTTTTCATTTGAAAGCCGGTGGAGGTAGTAATCTCTGGACCGATATGATGCCATAATTAGTGCTTGTGGAAAACTTCTGGGGCACCAGTTCCTCAGCTGGGATGTGCAGTGTGAGCCACCGAGTGACACCACATTGTGTGTTACATAATTAAGGCCTTAAAATTAGACTGCCAGCCTCCTCCTTCCCCTGCACTTGTCCGTACTGAGGGCGCTCCTGTTTGCGTCTGTAATTGAGTGCATGTGTGTTGGCGTGACTATATACGAGGGTCGGGATGAAATATCACCACGGCAATATATTGTAGCGCTCCATCCTGTAGTACATTATGGATACACTGGTGCCAAATGTGGATATTTTTATCAATCTTCTGAACCCCAAAACCCACCAGCCAGTTTAAAAGGTATGTTGTCTTAAAAAAAAACACCAACATTACATCATTTATCATATTCAGAATCTGTAGAAACAGAAAAAATCATGGGATTTTCAGTTTTCCTGCAGTTCCTGAAGTACACATGTATTATGTGCCGTTTTGTCAGAAAACTGAACCAAATCAGAGTCACTTCATGAGAATTTTTAAATGCAGCATTTTATGTCTTATTAAAAAAATGCCCAAAAATGAACTGTTTTCTCTAACTACAATCTTTAAACAAAAAAAAAGAAAGATTTGCTCCTTGGCACAACTGAAAAGCCATTAGTGACTTGGCTGCAACCAACATGTGTGTGACAAAAATTCAGGGACTTTTTTAGCTAAACTAGGCTGAACTGCAGGCTGTGTTTATACAGAGCAGATCGGAGACAAATATGGAACAAATTTAAAACCTAAGTGTTAAATTATTTAGATAATGTAGAGTCACCAGAGTTTCCAGTATTTTTAACACCTGAGGACTCTTGGAAACTTTCTTTATTTCCTTTTATATATATATATATTTATATGGCATTGTACGTGTCATGCTGCACAAAAGAGATTTCATAGTTCTCTCTAGTTCGAGCCGTAGTTGTGCTGTTTCCATAGAGATGTAGGACTTTGTATTCCAGTTAAAAATGAACCCACAATGAGTAAAAATATGACCAAAAACTGAGCAGAAGCTGCTTGAGGTTCATAGGGTTAAAACAGCACTCTAAATGGATTCCCACAACCAGATAGATGTATGAGAGTCACTGCTTCATGGCCTTTCAGGGTGATGCTTGTTCAATAACTGAGGGTACAGGGAGCGGAAGTTAACTAATCTGTGTCAAAGAATAAGAAAGTCACAGAATTATGAAAACAGAAAAATGGTAGGCAGTCAGGGAAACTAAATCAGAGACCTGAGTAATTGGATTGACACATTTTTAAGATTTATTAATGATGATAACAATTCCTGCTTTTGCTCCTTTTTTTAGTAACAGATATTGTGATGTATTGTAGAATCGCTGTGATACCATCATTATGATATAGTCACAATATCATGAGTTAATCTGTGATTCCCATCCCTACTGTGTACAGCAGTGTTTCTTGTCTCATTAAGTTACTGGCTGATTCTATTAAGTCTGCATCCATACTACCATTTCTCCATTCCTGATAGCAATGTCACTGCTGTCTTATTTTAAACTCGTTGTTTTAACCATTTGTTAAATACTTTCAGTTCTCAATTTCTCAGTTTCAGCTGCTTGTCCACTACTTTCAACTCATTGTTTCAACGGCAGTGCTCAATTAGTGCTGGACAGTTATTTAAAATATCATCATAAGGGCAATATATCCAAATTGCAGGAAGCTACAATGCTTTTTATAAAGGTAAAATGTGTCTCAAAATACTGTTATGAATGACACATTGTGGTGCTACAGAGAAGCTACCAGCCTACGTAAGGGAACATGCTTGTTTGATGCAAACCGCAGCAAAAAATCACATCATGATCTTTATATGTTTTTTAGTGGAAAAGAACTGGAAAAATGGCCCTTCCCACTGAAACCATGACTCATCACATTTTATTTTTTATTTTTTTTGCATATCGTTCAGGCCACTGCAAGACACAGCGTGAAGGTGCTCAGAACACAAATATATACGTTTTTAGATCAAATCTGGTTTCTGTTTGTATCAGATTAGTTGAGGTACTCTATAAACTTCTGTCATTCCTCATGGCAACTGCAGAAGTGCCCCCTGGGGTGCTTTGTTTTGAACCACTGTTTACCAGTATACGTGGACCTGCACTAATAGCCAGCCCTCGCCCCGCCGCCCTGCGCCCGCTGTTAGCGCTGTTTGGTGCCCTGGCAGCTGTGGAATTCAGGGGAGGAGCAGGTCCATGGCCCTCGGGCACAAGCAGGACTCAGCAGGGCGGACGTAGACAAGCATTTTTATAATCACTCTGCCTCTCTCTCGCTCTCTCTCTCCTGTCTTTTGTTTCGTTCTCCGCCTCGTCTTTCTCCCTTCCTTTGCTCATTGTCTCCAATCCTCGTTGCCTTCTTTTTACATCCTGCCATTCAAAATGCGGGGAAGTTATAGAGGGATATCCGCATACATGAGGTACACACTCAGACGAGCATGCAAGCCTGAAAGCGAGACCATTAAAAGCACTGAGGCAGCAGAAACAGCAGGCGGTGGTTTGTGGCCTCATTGCACTGGCTGTGCGTGGGACAATAGAGCTGGACATGAGTGACAAGTTAGTAAGTGGAACAAAGTGCACCGATGAGTTCCTGGCGGCAGCAACAATGGTTCTGATTTACAGATTGTTTTGGAGTTCTCGTCTGTGTTTTACAGCACAGTAAAGCGGAAAGGGTGGAAGACAGAGATGGAGTGGCGCTTTTTGTTTCACTTGCAGCCGAGGTCAAAAGTCAGACCGAAACCTACATCAGGGGTGTAAGTGTGTGGTATGCAAATCAGGCTGCTGCAACACGAGTGACCTCATTCTCAATAACCATCAAAGTACATACAGTCCTCAGTGATGTGGCAATAAACATTGTGACTAAAGCTGACAACGTGGTTGGAATCAATGTTACAGTAATAACATGCATATTTTCACTTATAGCAACAGGTTTACATTGCTTCAGGCTGATTTTTCTCAGTTTTTGCTTCTTTGCTGAAGTTATTCATTTCTCCAACAGAAGACTGCTGAAGGATTTACATTGAATGATCATAATATCAGGATATAATTCCACTAACACTGAATCCAGCCCTTGTACTCTGCATACCAGCTCACGTGGATGCTTGTTTATTCAACATGTACAAAGTGAAAATGAAAACATATTTATGGCCAAAATAATCCCAAAGGTCAAACTTTTAGCCTGATGGATGCCTGAGCTGATGATGAGCAGGCTGCATAAAATCATCCTTAGTTCATTATTATTATTATCACTGCTCCTACAAATGATGAAGACGTGGATGGTGGGTTTCAGTCCTATTGAGGAACCTCCTTTTGTTGAATAATTCATAGGCATTATTTGGCCTTTTCACCGTTGTTGGTGGACTTGATGTAAACACCCACCGCTCACCCAGATATGTACACAACGCAAACTCCTGCATCTGAACTGAATGCTTTCTCCAGGCTGCGTTGTGTTCCACTGGGAGATGTAAAGTCATTCTTTGAAAAGGACATGTCGTAACTCTTGAGTCAGGGGAGGAGGCACTGACTTTAGTGGGCTTTCACCCCCTTTAGCTTGTTTGCTCACCACAGAATGTGTTTTTGGCTTCATACAACAACCTGTTCCTAAGTCATACTCACTGACTGTACGTTAAGACGGACAAACTCTCTGTGACGTCACCCATGTGGTTCCTGAACAGTGCTTTTAAAGCTCAGTGTCTGACTCCTCCTCACTCATGACTAATCCGTAGACTGTATAAAAGATGGATGTAGCTACCGTGACGTCACCCAGTGGTTTCTGCACTGAGAAAATGAAGCCAGGGTTTTGTTACTTCCTGGTTGACATCTTCGATTTTTGGAGCCAGTGACGCAAAAATCGTCGGAGGGGGGCGGAGCCATAGGAGCAGCGATTGGTCAGACGGATTGAGAGGCGGGCCCTCTCTGCCCGCCCACATTTACCAACTTCTGCTTGCTTAGTCTGCATCGTCGCTGCCGACTGTCAATCAAGCCAGCCACGCCCCTTGCCCCGCAAAATGTTGACGATTTTTTAAAAATTCAGTGTTGATTTATTTTCAGATTGGCCACCTGATCTCTGGACTTGACTATGAAAACTAATAAGAAAAAATCCTGAGCTGGAGGAATGCGGTATTTCGTGATCTGTGATCACTTCTTTTCCATTTCAAGTCTATGGGAGCCAGGGCTTTTTGGAACCAGCAGCTCGCGGACGTAGTGATATTGCAGGTTTTTGACACTTCCGGGTTGGCTTTATTTTTCAGGGCCGGTTGCTACGTCCATCTTTTATACAGTCTATGGACTAATCCAAAAATCAGCAAAGAGGTGGAGTGGGAGTGGAGATGAGGTGGAGTGCGCTAATGTCTCATTATCACTATCATTAATTATGTATCACTTTAAGCCCTAATACAACCTAAATGGGAGAGTTATATGAAAATGTACTCCCTGCAGTTAGCATGAACAAGGAAACTATCATTAGAGACCGAAACAGTGTTTTATACCAGCCTATAAACGTCTTTATTTCTGCTGTAAAGTTTTGTATTTTAACATGGGGGCCTATGTGGATTGACTCACTTTTGGAGAGGGCCTCAAGTGGACGTTTGAGGAAGTGCACTTTTTTTTTTTTTTCCTTGAGGTTGTCTTTGCATAACTTTCAGAAAAGGTTTAACTTAAGATATAATATGCATTTTCATTGCGTAAATAAAGACAGACTTCAATATTTAGCAGACCTTTAAAGCACTTAAATTGCTCTGCTGTTTTCTAATGAAGCATAAAACAGACCTCACATATAGAAAGACTTAGATTTCGAGCATGTCATGTCATCAGTATAGGAGGAGGTTTGTAACAGTGGATAAGTAAACGTCTGTCACCACCACTAAGTTGGAACTTCATCTATTCAGCACCATCATGATACTCAGAGGTTAATATACCTTTCTAACTTGTCACAGCAGAGAAAGCACAGTCAAGTGTATTAGTGATGGCTGCACTCCTTTTTGAAGAGGTCCTCCTTTGGTGGATGCTGCGTCACTGTCATGGTTTACTTTGATACTTTACTGAACTAAGCCGTCATGAATGCACTTGTGCTTTTCCCCACTTTGACAAATCTAAATATCCGCTGCGAAAAAAGATCTATTGGAAATGGAAAGATGTAAGAGAAAAGATGGCACATGGTGGACGCTGACAGTATTAAAAACAAAGCCGGCCTTTATTAAATTGCACTCACTCAGCATTTGTTTCACCTATCTGTTTATTCGGAACAACAAAAGTGCTTATTTTACTTCATTTTTTATTTTTTGACAAAAGCAGAACAGACAGACCATCAGAAAGCAGACAGGGACATCATATATAAGGGGACATCCTTTAAAATGAAATGAAAAGGAGCTGGATTACATTGCAGATATTGAAGTCTGTGAGTCTTTTTGGTCAATGGTTGTCCTTATGATGCTTGCTTTCAGGCAAAACCAAGATATTTGGTCGTTCATAACGAGAAAAGTCTGCTCTGTTGGCCTTAGTACAGAAGGCAATAAAACAAATTTCTCCAAAGAGAATAAATATACAGCAAAGAAAGCATTTCATACTTAAGCTCTCTAGCTTATCCAGTCTCATATTTTTCAGTGGCATGTCCCAGGGAAGAAGTAAATCGTTCCAGAATATAAATTTCCTGAACTACTTCTATCCAGTCAGGAACTGTTGGAGACTCTCCACTCAGACGTTTCCTGGTCATTGCTTTCTCACTACCTGCTAGAATTTGCAATAAAAATCTGCCCCACTTCCTCAGCCCACTTGGTATGTTTCCAAAATAAATAACACAGAAATCAAAACCAAGCTTTTAGTTTATGATTAATCTGAACTGTCACCTCGTCTGCCCTGCACAAATACACATGACGACATTTCGACGCTCCCAAAACAAATAAAAAAGATACAGTTCTTTGCATTCTTCAACAAGTTCAGGTTTGATGCTTTTTATTTTTGGAGATATAAAAACCCTTTAAAGTGTTTGTCCAGGTGAAAGAGAACTCAATACTTTATATTATATATATATGTATTATGTATGTGTAGGGTTGAATGCAGGACGGGTCCTTCCTTCCAGGTGGGTAGACTTTGTAAGATGGACAAGAGTGTTTCAGAGTGCGAATCAGACAGAGTGGGACCGCTGTATGTGAGAAATGCTCTGCCCCTCGGCGAAGGGCCCACGCCGTACCAGGATGTGAAGAGACTCAGTGGAAAATAGCCGGCATTGTTTGGAGACAGACTGTAGAGCAGCCCGGAGGTATAGTGCCCTGCCCCACTGGTCTAATGAGCAGCATATTGATTATTGTGACTGGCCTGGACTTCGCTCAGTCAGCTGATGTCCTGTGATTGTAGAGAAAAGCCTGGCCTGGATTTAAAAATGGATCTTGTGGGTTTATTGTTCCTCTGTGGCTTCAGGCTGTGTCTGTGTCTTCTGTCTGTTCACGTAACCCCAGACTGACTCAATGACGCTGAGATCAGGGCTCATCCTTGTTCTTCTCGTCGCTGAAGATGTTTCTTTGTGAACATGGCTGTATGTTTAGGGTTGTTGTTGGGCTGCAGAATAAATGTGGGACCATCAGGCGCCTCTGTAATGGTACTTTGCAGTTGATAAGAATCTAAATGCATGGTACTGTACATATCCTGGCTAGTTTGTTCGGGTTTTTCCAGGCTCAGAATGGGCACGTGTGACAGTTGGACTGATCGGTAAAGTAAAGGCCACAAGTACGTTTTACCTTGTTTGACTTAAATATATGCATTTTCCTGTTATTTCTGACCATAAGATAAGCAAAAATGTCTATTATGCTCGAGTAAATGAAACCCCATTTAAGAAAGCTGGTTTAAAAATGATTTTTCAGATTTTCTTTTTCTATTTGGTTAAAACCGCTTTAGAAGGTGTCAGAAAAGTATGTAGTTGCAATCTGCCACATATTCTATGTGTGACATGCTTATCATATGTAGTAATTTTCCCAAGAGATCTCAATTGAACTGCATTGTTATTGCTGAGCTGTGTTGTTAGTGGACTGCCTTATAGTGGAGTGTTTCTAGTATTTTTCCCCTCTTGTGTTTGTTAAAGAAAAGATGGGCAAAGCCTTGAGAAACACTTCTACACTGCTGCTGTGTTGGACTGCAGCAGATTTTATGGATGACACCTAATACAGCAGCCAGTGAGTTCACATTTATGGTTTATTATGCTTGATGACAGGCATTTATTGATGTTGAGTTGTGTTGACTCACCCGGCCCTTCTTCTCCCTTCCAGCATGCAGTTAGGAACATTTAATCATAACCAATATACTAGACATAGAGCATTGTAGCACTCCTAGTAAGTTGCCATCCTGTTAATCTACAGTGTGTACTGCAAGTGAAGTCTAGCCAGGGAAAGTCCCAGCCAAAGAAATGTAAATTGCATTGCAATTGCATTTTCAGAATTAGAAACTTTATAGATTTTTCCAAGAGATTAAAATGTGTGAAACCAATAGATTTTTTTTTTTATCAGCTGACATTTCATGTTGTTACGTGACAGCATTTCTTGTGCTAATAAGGCCTGTTCTAAAGCTCTGTCATCGTACTTTGACTTCATGAAGCATAAAAACAGAAACACAGACTTTAGTTGACAGTCTCAGAGAAACCAGATGGGGGCGTCAGTTACTCAGAATTGCTCTCAGGGTGGAAGCTGAGTTTTTTTCGCCTTTTGAAAGTTGCTCTTTTAAAGGCACCAACATCACTGCAGGCAGAATAAAGAACGAGATTTAAAAGCAGGCTGAAACTGGCCTAATCTTTCTACACACAAAGGGAATATTGGACAAAACATACATGGTTCTCAGGATATGTTTTTAGTAGTGTTTCTACAGCAGCCATATGTGGTTACGGTTACATTATTGTGTATGTGTAGTTTTCATTTGTTCGTCATATGTTCCTCAATAGTAGGAGGAACATATGAAGTGAAGGGTCTTGGTGTCCTCCACCAGGAATTTTTTAACATCAAACATTTAATTTCCTGCATTTTGGTGAAGTTTTATGCACCAATTCATCCTCTTTCTGCAATAGTTTATAGTGGAAATGTTAATTTTTTATTTTCATTTTTTAAGCAAAGGAAAACACTAAATTCAGGCACAGTGAGTAATGCTATGCTTGTTTTTTTTCTTTTTGTTTTTTTAAATGCACATTATCTAAATGCAAAGGGTGTGTATCCCCTGCAACCCCCTGAAGTCTACGCCTGTCATCTTTACTCTGAAGGTGCGCTAGTCTGTGTCCACCTGGACGTCTTATAGCGGCCGTCTGCAGCTGGTAGTGGATTAGTGGTTACCTTTGCAAGTCTGGCTTTGTTGTCAAAAAACAACAACCACCCCATGTCCTCCACAACGTCCACCTGGTGGGCGAACAGGGTGTGTGGTGCACAGTCAGGGCCCTCTGATTACCTTTTGAAATCTTAATTAACAAGATACCAGTCCTTTATCTTTATTTATTTTTGAGACTCAATTTATTTGGATTAGATTCCACTTTATTGTCATTGAGTACAAGCACAAGGAAATGCAGTGTGCACTTTGGGATTAAAGTTTTTCTTCGACTTAAGTCTTTATTTCTGGTCTTTGATCAGAATCATATGATGATTGACTCTGGTGTAGCAGCCATGGCTCCTTTTCTTACATCATAATCATGATGACTCTCAGAGGAGGAGCTGATTTGGTGGCTGCAGGTGAGATCATGAATGAATCAACAGCTCTGGTGAAGCAGCTCTTCTTGTCATTTCCTGGACTCTCCCTCTCCTTCTTCAGACCCACCCCTCCTTTCTAGCAGGACCCCCCGGCGGTCCCCGGACCCCAGCTTGGGAACCCCACCGGGGGTTTGAGCCATCCCACTCTGCGGGCTCCATGCTACTATTGTCTAACTGGGGAGAGCGGGCTATTTGCAAAATAAAGGTGGCCTCCTGGTGTCGGACTGATCCACTCGGCGGCGGCGGCGGTAGAATGAGCCTCAGTCCTCCGGGCTTCTCCTCCCAGACAGCCGCGGCTCGTCGGCGGTCGGATGCTGGAAGTCCTCGGCGATAAGTGCGCACGTAAAGGGGGGAGAGAAAGAAGGAGAAGGGACGCGGAAGGAAAGGATCCAGAGGCGCATTTTTTTAATACCAAATCGGGACACATGTTGAGCTAACGGACCACCTCCTCCTCCCCCCCTCCTCTCGCTTCTCCTCCCAAATGCATTTGTTGCCTCAATCGCTTTCCCGTTACTAATTACTCCGCGTCAGGATAAAGCCTCTTTCCTCCTCCTCCTCCTCCTCCTGCTGCTCTCCGGCTCCGAGGATCACCGCTTCTTTGGAGGGCAACGAGAATGGATCTGAGTAAAATTGTAAGTTCTCACGAGTCCGATTAGTGTTGTTGTGTATAAAATACACCACATACAGCAGGCAGATACACGGCGTATGGGGTTTTTTTTTTTCGTGGAGGTGGGGGTGGTGTCCAAGAAGTCCTGCCGCACACACACACAATCACACACAGACACACACACACACACACACACTCGGGCTGTTTGCGCGAATGCATGCAAGTTGGGCTCCGTGCAAGCAGCGACTTGTTGTCTGGTCGTGTTGCAGCTAAATGTGACCGTGGGAAGCGTTGGGGTTTTTTTTGTTGTTGTTTTTTGTTGTTGTTGTTGTTGTTGTTGTGGAGGAGGAGAAGGCACGAAGCGCACAGTCGCTCCAGTGTTTATTCCAGCGGTTTTGCAAACTGAGGCACAAGGTCCTTGAAGGGGGCCCACAGGGTCCCTGCTAAACAGAGAGGCAGTTAGTACAAGGAATCAAAATAAGACCCTGAGATCACAAGTTTCTCCAACACTGATTGTTTTTTGCTTTGAGTGAAGCAGCTACTACATCCATACATGCAGCTCTAAATGCGTAAAAGGCACGTTTGAAAGCGCTTTGTGCACGCATGACACCGCATGTATGGATGTTGGAGCTAATAAGCCAGCTACAACATCCATCAGTGCAGCTTTAAATGCGTAAAATGTGCTTCTAAGACATATTTAGAAGCACTTTATACACATTTAAAGCTGCATGTATGGATGTTACAACTAGTAAACCAACTACTACATACACACATGCAACTGTAAATGTGCACAAGACACGTTTGGAGGCGCTTTATGCACACTTAAAGCTGCATGTACGGATGCTGTACTAATAAACCAGCTACAACATCCATAAATGCAACTTTAGATGTGTAAAATGGAATGTCATGCAGCTTTAAATGTGTAAAATGTACTTCTAATGCATGTTTGGAGGCATTTTATACACATTTAAAGCTGCATGTATGGATGTTGTAGTTGCTTTATTATCTACTACAGCTATACATGCAGCTTTAAACATGTAAAATGAGTTTCTGAGATATGTTTGGAAGCACTTTATACATGTCTAAAGCTGCATGTTATGGATATTGTAGCGGTTTATTAACTAAAATGTCATTTAAATTTAAATCTGCACGTACACTTAAAGCTCATGCAGCTTTAAATGTGTACAAAGTGCCTCTAAGACATGTTTTGATGCACTTTATGCACATGTATCGTTGTTACATCTGCTTTTTTAGGTACAATATCCATACATGCAGCCTTAAATGTCCAAAATGTGCTTCCTAGACGTGAAAAATGTCTCCCGTGTTGCTCAGAACGTTCTGTTTCGACACAGCTCGGTCTCCAGCTGCAGGGTAGTGGAAAAAGTTCTGCAAGCACAGTTTAAACGCATCCTGAATGTCAATTACAGGCTGGAGTTTGTTGTCTCCAAATTTTTAAGAAAAGGGACACCACAAGCTGTGAATTTCAAGTCAGCTGAGATGATGTGTCGTCTTTACCACAAGCAGATTAGTGAAAACTGTCGCACAAAGTGGACTTTTATTCCACATTTGAAGGCCAACCAAGCCGTGCGCATTCATCTTCCTTTGGCCCGGAGCGCTGTGAATGATGCGATAGAGGCTAACCGGCAGGTGCACGTAAGCCAGGGCAACAAGACCGGCCTTTCACTTGCCAACATGGATGGATGGGTGTACTTTTAGCCCCTGTATAGGTGTGGGGGAGGGTGTGTGGTGAAAGCAGAGTCCTCTTTCCAGTAATCCTCAACCAGGAGAGGGGTGGGGGGGAGTGACTCTCAGAAGTTTGTGGAGGAAGGAACAATATAAAGAAACTGTAGATGGTATAAAGATGCACCGGAGCCAGTCGGCCACTTTTGACAACTGCAGCAGGAAAATCATTTGCTCAGCTGTGAAATAAAGCTCAGCTGCCCACGTGAAGTCAGCCGGGCCATGTAGTGCAGACACGGCGTAGGCGGAGCGATGGAGTGACTAGTTCGTGGATCTCCATTCAGATGCACTTACAGGTTATTTCAGATGTGATGCGAGTGGGGAAACTGTTCGGTATTGTGACTCTAACAGAACTTCTCAAGGCCGGTTTTCTGCCGTTGTGTTTTGGCTTTGCAGCGGTATGAAGATAAAGTCCAGATAGGTGCAGAGACGACGCTCTCACACTGCAGTTAATGTCAGATGCACAGTGAAGGGGAACGCATGCTGAGGAATGTGTTTGCAGGCACGAAAGGGGTTTTGTTAGATTATCGTGATGTTGAAATGTTGACATCATACTGACATTTTGCTGCTGCAGACTTGTGTGTCTAGTTTCTCCTGTGGGTTCTATAATTGCCTTTGAGACGAGGTGCTCATGCAGGTAGGGAGGACGGTTGGTTAGAACCTGTTGTCATTTATTGCTAAACACGTCTCTGTGCCCAATTATATAGGAATCCTTTGTCGAGTTGAGTGCATTGACCTAAAATCAAACATAAATGGTATTTCAGACATCTTTCAGACAGTTTATTTGCAACTTAGCGGTGCAGACAGCCAAGAATGACATGCACAAATCAGGGATATTACAGTGTGATTATAGGGTGTGCTCCTTTATACCACTACATTACATTATGAAGTCATTTCATTTGTTCAATAATTTTTGTAACATCAAAAATGGTAATTTTGCTTTTGTAAACATTCAAAGTTAAATGTTAATTCATGAAAAATTCACTAGATCTGAAATAATTAGTCGTTTGGCAACAGTTTTGAAGGTCAGTTGATAGTTTTGCTAATCTTTTGGAGTGAAATGTGGTTCCATTTTAGGATGACTGATGCAAATATGAAACATGACTGACATTTTATAGACCAAACAATTTAGGAATTGAGAAAGTAATTGGCATTATAATTGATGATGAAAATCGTTGTAAGTTTCAGCCCAACTTTCAGCAAGGTAACAAAAAAGTGCACAAACGATCATCCAGCCAAAATAGGTCACGATCATAATGATTCTAAATACCTCTAGTATTATTTAAAGCCTGACTTTGGCACTGATGCCAATACCAGTGTTAATATTTCTGATATTGATTCATCGTCTGCTCTGCTACATGTGCTGCTGAGAGGATTGTAAAATCATGGAGTCACAGCTGCTCTGCCAAACAAACTTTGATGTCAGCATTTCTAAATTGCACTATGTGGTTCAATAAAAAGCAGAAGTTAATGCTCAGGTGCCGTAATCTGGGCCTGAATTTCAAAGCGAGCATGAACCATTTGATCCCTGAATGACGAACCTGTTTTTGCCTCCACGTAACTTCAGGAAAGTCCCAGAGGAGACTCACATCAGAGGGTTTCTTGAACAAATTTACCAAACCGAGCTGGCAGTTGCCAATCAAACAGTCTGTGGCGTTTTACAGAAACCACCGACACCAGTCTGTTTGCTGCAGGAGGTTTACTGTTTAATTGGTGTCAGATCGCTACATAAGCCATCATCAGGTCCTTCAGGAAAACACACCCACGCTCACACAGGCGAGCTCTGTGATGTTCACGCGTTTTCAGTGTTGGCGAGTTGTGAGCAAGTGGGCCGAGCTGCGCTTCACAGATGTTTCTTTCATGCTGCGTCTCTGTGAGATCAGCGGTTCTGCAGGAAGCTTCAGAGGTGAAGCTCCTTCACACGAGGCTGCAGAAGGCCGTCCTGTTAGCGGCGCCTCATAAACCTGCCACGGGGGTGTCGACTTGAGAGTTTAATTATGCCGGGCATGTGTGTGTCTTTAACCAGCTGCTGCCCCTCCACCTCTGTCTCGGCAACACAAGCCCAGCGCTCTGAAGTCACTCTCGTGTTTTCGTGCCTTTTTAATGGGCTCTTAAGAGACGGCGTCATCCCACCGGGCTTATCTGCGTCACCAAATGCCCTGTTATTAATGGGTTAGAAGATATTCAGTGCATTTTGTGGAAAACAAGCTCCATGTTACAATCTCAGAGGCCTGTATGTGGCTGATAAGTCTATTCAGCCCATTGTGAGGAGGCAAGGGGCGGCTTCATCATCGCTTAATGATGAAATTATAAATTGTGGCGCTGATTAAGTTCACACGGTTGATTACGGTGCAGATGAAGTTCCTCAATGGCTCCACAGATGCTGGTATAACATGATTTCTGTGATGAGTTTCTCCTCTCAAAATTGGGTCTTTCCATGTGCGTACATGCGAGCACACAAGAATAATAGCACTCTAAAAAAAGACCGTCTTTTCCACTACCCTCCTCTCCTCAGTACAAACCAGGCTGCCTGTCAGGAGATGTAGAGTGAGTGTTGCATGAGAGCGGATGTTCCTGTCAGATGCAACGCGTAAAATGGTCCTTAAACAAGCAACACAGAGGGCTCTGTTCAGAGGATTGACCTTTTGAAATGGGTGGAGTTGCGCTTGGAAAAATGTTTGGGGCCTAAAACACTTTTTCCAGTTACTATTTGATATTTGAATGCATTTGTAAATTTAAAGAAAAGTGCCATTTCATGCTGCTGTAACCTGTGATGAGGGAGGGCCGTGCGTTTGTGTGAAATGCACCACAGCAAGGCAAGCTTTCAGTTTCAAGTGTTTATTTCTGGTTGTGTATGTTGAACCGTGAAGGGAGTTGTGTTATTTTCTAGGAAATAGGTGTGTATTTTTAGTTGGTCCAACCTCCTATTAGCTGAATACCAAGCACACAAGAAGAAACATTGACGTAAAAGGCCCAATCTGACATTTGCAGAGCATCTAAATTTAAAATTACTGGTGTAAACAAACTTTAAAGCATTATATCACCAGTTAGATCAGATGACTACGTGCATATGGAAGAGGTGCTTCATAATGACAAATTATCGCACAAATCTGCACTTCCCCTCAGTTGTTTTACCTCACTGTTTGAGGTTTCACAACTCTTATCAGTGTTGTTTCCAGATGCATCTGTTTTCATAAGAGAAGCTCTGATAAAATGTGTTGTACCTGCTTAGTACCAAACTGGAATCAGGCCCAGTTAGCAACCAGTGGAGCATTTATCAGCTAGAAACGCAGAAAAATACACTTAAGAGGAAAGTTAGTATTAAGCTTTTGTAGGGCTGCCATGAAAGACTGTTCTTCTACAGATTCATGTATCAGATGTTTTATTGATTATTCAATTCAGCTAAATGATTTTTTTTCTTCACAAAATCAAATTGACTGTTTAACTGTATTTTTTTTTGGCAAACTGTATGACATGGCAGAAATAAAAGTGTTTTTTAGATAAAGAGCAGAACATGTACCATCAAGCCCAACAAGTCACACAGTCACCATCAATCAAAGCAGTTTCAGCCCAGATTCCAGCCTCAACATAACACTTATTTAATGGAAATCCTAAGTTAGCAGGCTGACAGCTTTAGGGCTCTATGATAGTTTTTGGCAGCTACGCGAGGAAAATACATTCAAAAGCTCCCCTTACTGATGAACAGACAGCACTGATAAAAACGAAATCACAAAAATTGAGGATAAATTCAGGGAATAAAAAATTGCAAAAGCTTTAGGAGTGCTTTCACATGCATCCCCTAAATATTCTTTAGAATAAAATGAAGCAATTTAGAAAAATAATTTTAAAACGGTCAATCGTTTATTTATATTGATATAAATAATACTGACCCCACTGACGTTGTTGATTCTGTCGACTCATAGCTGTCGCTGGAGACATTTCTTTATTAATCGGGAAGAAATTTGTCACCAGATAAATGCTGATTCTCCTCTGTGTGTGCTAATAACGTGTAAATAGTTTGCTCAAATATCAGATTTAATAAAAATATATTTGAGGTGTATGTCTGTATATGAAATCATCTGTATTTAATGGAGTTCTAGGTTTTTCAGATTGTGTATTTTCATTCAAATGTTGAGGTTATCCACTTACACTTTTACTCTAGTAATCAATCCTCCTGCTTCTTAGGTCTGTGTGTGTTCACACAAAAAAACACCTGGCAGAGTCCAGCAGAAATGTGAGTAGGGTAGACAGACTGAAGGTTTAGGTCTCAGTTGCTGCCTGTCTAGCTTGACTGAGCAAGGTTTCTAGCTGAATGTGGGTGGAAGGGTGGAGGGGGGAGTTGAGGTGGAGGAACTGGGCATTTTTCAGCAGGCAGGCAGGAAATGGGCAGTGCAGGGTGTGCCAAGACAGGAAGCCTGACTGAGCCTGTACCCCCCTTCCTCCTCCTCCTCCTCCTCCTCCTCCTCCTCCCCAGCACCTCCACCCCCTGAGCGTCAGCCACAATGACCAGGCTTCTGCAGCCACACCTCAGCATTACAGAGCCGCCACATTCACAGACTGCATGGTTCCTGTTTTCATTCGTCCCTCCGTCCCCTCGCTGTTTTTCACCGTCACCGTGGACCAGCCTCGGCAGCGGCCGCCTCCGCGATGTGGCATCTGAGCCATCATTCTTTTATACTCATATCTCAGGGAAAAGCGTGAAAAGTGGTTTTGTGTCTTGTCTGTTGCTTGGAAATAGTGGAATCAGTTATTGACAGATGGAGTCAGACAGGACTGTGAAATACACTTAAGAGAAAACGCTCTGTGTTTTTGTGCCTCGTTGGGTTTAGTGAGTTCTCAAAGACTGATCGTTACGCTCACAGCACGAAGCCAAGGAGTAATATTTGATTATAAAATTAAGCTTTCTGTGTCTTCATCAGGGCAAATGCTTGACAGACTTGAATCTCCATGATTGTCATAGTTCAGAGGGTTCACATGTCAGATGGTCTGCAGCACATCTTCTGTAAATATTTGTGTGTTTGACTATTGTTGGTGCTACACTATGTGTGTGTGATATTTGTGCTTCCTCTTGCAAGTGCACAGTTAACATGTGTATTCAAGTTAAGGTTACAATCTACCTTTATTTTTATTATTCATTAGTCTTCTGAACCCCAACCATTTTTTAACATTTTGTTTTGCTTCTGCTGCATATTTATTCACTGTGGGTTCATTTTACACTGCAGTATAAAGTCCTGCACCTCTGAGGAAAAGCACAGCCTTGCTTTGAAGTAAAAAGAACTCAAAAATACCTTTTGTGTAGCAGCTATAAGGCCATCAGCCATTTAAAAGCAAAGAAAAAAAATAACTTCTTCAATTACTTATTTTACAAAAATGAAAAACAAAACAAACGTGAATCTACTGGAACTTTTTCCAATTGCCCACAGATGTTACCTATACTGGAAAAAAAAAGATCACTCTACATGCTATATATATTTAACTACTTCCATTTTCTTCCATATATGTATTCACATTGGTGTCTACTCCGTGTACACAAGCTGCAGTTCAGCCCAGTTTAGTCAAAAAGTCTCTGAATTTGTGTCGTGTATCTGCTGGTCAGAGCTGAGTCAGTCATGACTTTTTGCAGAATTATTATTATTAATTTTTTTTTTTTTTTACAGTTTGTGGTTAAAGCAAACTTTATATTTTTAATTTTAAAAAAAATAATGAGACACAAAATAATGTAATTTTGATGAAATATCACAATTTTGAACTTAAACTTCAACTTCACTAACTAAACGATAAGTCACATAAAAATCTGACAATTGTTTCCTTTTTCACAGTTTCCAGCCCATAACTTCTGTAATTTTGACCATTTGTAAAAAGATAACATGCCTTTCAAACCTGTTGCTGGATTTTGCTGTTCAGAGAGTGAATCTGATGATTATTTGTTTTAAAAAATAAAATAAAATCACAAATCGAAGGAAGGATGTATTGCACAAGCTTTAGGAGCGCTTTACCTGCGAACATTAAATACATCCATCCATCCATTTTCTATACACCACTTAATCCTCATTAGGGTCGCGGGGGGGCTGGAGTCTATCCCAGCCGACTGAGGGTGAAGGCAGGGGACGCCCTGGACAGGTCACCAGTCTATCACAGGGCTACACTTAGAGACAGACAACCAAGCACACTCACATTCACACCTACGGACAATTTAGAATCACCAATTAACCTCAACATGTTTTTGGACTGTGTGGGAGGAAGCCGGAGAACCCGGAGAGAACCCACGCTGCACGGGGAGAACATGCAAACTCCATGCAGAAAGATTCTGGTGCCCCCACCGGGACGCGAACCGGCAACCTTCTTGCTGCGAGGCAACAGTGCTACCAACTGTGCCACCTTGCAGTCCACATTAAATACATACATCATAAAACATGGCAGGTTAATACTTGTCCCAAACTCGTCATGCGTTTAATCTCTCAGGGTGTAGTGTTGAATATGTGTCTTCAACCTCTTTTGTCAAAAATCAGTCCAGATAAAGGTCCTGAGATCTTCTCTTGTCTTTGTCCCTCAATAAGAAGATTGAGCTTTGAGCATCAGAGGGGATCATTTGACTCGTGAAGTGGAAGAACTGCTCAGTCTATCTCGAGTGTCCCAGCTCTGCCCTCCTCCTTTTGAACGACTGAGGTCACATAATCATAGCTCTGTAACTAAGATTAATCACTTCCAAATCACCAGGGTTGCTCAAGGATGCCTCCGCCTCCTTAACCATGAGACTTCAGATCCTCTGAGAGTGTGTTTCTGGATCCAATCTGCCTCTTTTCATTTGGCCCTGCTGAGGTTTTCCACCATCATTTTGTCATGGCTGAACATCACGGGTTTCAGGATGATCCCATCACTAATGCTGACATGAAATTGGCTGCGGCAGAGACAAGAAGACCCAGGAGCGCTGACTTTCTTTCTGCTGCCATCACGGAGTGACCATGATGCGATGACATGTCTCCAGCGCTAATATGGGAATTGAATCGCCAAGCATGCATTAGTAACATGTGAACTGGTCAGAGGAATCAGTCAGAAGCGAGGCAGAGGATGGAGAAATGAGTCAATGAGTGAAGGCTGCTTTATTTAGCAGGCAGAAGATGCTTCCTCTCTCCCTTTCTGAGTGCTGTGGCCCTTTAGTGGACACAGCCAGGCGACGATCAGCATATCAATGCCGTGCTTTCTACAGAAGGCCTGATTGGAGCTTGCCAGGCCTAACTTAACATGCTTTCAACACTGTATCAATAACACTTTGTTCGAAGGCAAAGCTGTGGAAAAGAAGATGTTTCTGTAGATACCAAGAAGCAGAAAGGATTTTTGTGTTGAGCTGGCGAGGAATTGATTGAATCCTTATTATAACTGTTTGATTCGGGGTTGACACAGAAGCGGCGAAGGAATTGTCTCCGGTGGACGCTGACGCAGGTTTCTGTCTACATTAAGCAGTCTAAGGAGGCCTCCCTCGTGGCTGATCTTTGCTCTTTATCCTCATAATCACTCGCTTCACACCTCTGATTTCATTCCTCTTAGTTTGACTTTGTCAGCTGGTCTGCGTGGCTGCGCCGCGAGGAGCTAATAGGCCATTGATTTATTGATGCCAGCAAGCTGCCTCGGCCAACGGCAGGAGTCCCAGGCAGCTGGCACTCTCATTCAACCCCAACACAAAATACAAAGTCTCACTGTGGGCTAATTGGGTCATCCTCATGTGGGAACCAGTTGCACTGGCATTTACTCAATCATCCCTTGATTTTTTTGTTTGTGAGTGACAGACTGAAAAGGGGAAGCAAAGGGAGCCGAATCGATGGAGCGTTGCAAAAACCAAAGTGATGACATTGATCTTGCACTCTGTGTGTGACATTAACATCCAGCTGATGTTGTAACTAAAAGCCTGGTGTCGTTTTTACTGCACTGACCTCTGTACAGATGACAGCATGAGATGGAATCGTCGTTTGTTGTTTTGACAGATTGAAAACCAGCGACAGTGACGGCAACTGACACAAAAGTCACTTCCCTTGTGCTAATTCAAGGCAGATGTGGCCACAGTGTAAATGAAATATTTAGGCCAAATTAGATTTGAGAAAAAGAAAAAACAGTCCTTGGACTGAAAAAAGCTTCACATGGCAGAGGAGGAAGTGGTGCTAGTTTATTGCATAGATTACATTTGAGTAGTTTGGTGTGAACAAATCCAGTTAAATGTTTTCTACAGCAGCAGAAAGCTAATAAGAAAAATACTAACAGTGAGACTGAAACCTAATAACGGGAACTACCTCTAAAATATGCAGTTTTCTGAGTTTAAGGAACCATATGTTGATCTAAAAAAGAAAGCAGTTTTTCATGCCTGAAGAACTGGAGAAAAACAAAATGAACTAAGTGCAAAACACAGTGCTGACTGCCATTAGGTCAGTTCTGACCTTGCAAATACAAATATGACAAAATAATCATGAATGTCTGCTTTTTGTTTTTTCTGTTGCTTCCTACCATATTTCACAATGCAACATCCATACTTTGGTCACAAAGGTTTTATGTTCAACTCAGTTCAATTTAAAATCCATCCATCCATTATCTATACACCGCTTAATCCTCATTAGGGTCGCGGGGGGCTGGAGTCTATCCCAGCTGACTCAGGGTGAAGGCAGGGGACACCCTGGACAGGTCGCCAGTCCATCGCAGGGCCACACTTAGAGACAGACAACCAAGCACACTCACATTCACACCTACGGACAATTTAGAATCACCAATTAACCTCAACATGTTTTTGGACTGTGTGGGAGGAAGCCGGAGAACCCGGAGAGAACCCACGCTGCACGGGGAGAACATGGAGACTCCACGCAGAAAGATCCTGGTGTCCTCACTGGGATGTGAGCCAGCGATCTTCTTGCTGTGAGGCAACAGTGCTAACCACTGTTCCACCTTACAGCCCCTCAATTCAAAATACTTTTTAAAATTACATTCTTTCCCTCAAGGGGGAAATTCAAAGCAAACAGGTTTGCAAATACAAATGAACTAATTCACATTGAGTGTTTTTTGCTCCTGTCACGGTGGACTTGTTCTCCACAACAATATAAAGTCCTGTACCTCTGTGGAAGCAGCTAGAATGATTAGAAGTAGAGAGAATTTAAAAATGTCTTTTGGGCTGTTTAAGTTATTTATAATGTCATAAAATAAAAAAACAAAACAAAAAAGCATCTTGAATTTCTTTTATTACTTGTGGTACAACATGTTTTTGAAAAGCTGGAATTACTATATATATATATATATATATATAGCAAGTGCCAGGTGTTATACTTATATTTTACTATTTATACTTTTTAATTGTTTCCATAATTCTCTCCTCTCTGCTCTGGGTAAACACTGCCGGCAATTCAACTGAAAAGTCTCAGAATTTTTATCATGTGACTTTTAGCTGTTGCTGAGTCACTCTTGGCGTTATGGTTGAGCTGTGGAGCGTCTAATATTATGTTTCTTAGAGAATCTGGAGAAAGCAAATCTGAGTCACATCCTTGATGACATTAGCCTAAGTGGCAACAGAGAACATTTGGTATCATTAGCCATGTTTCCATTCATATGCATTAAAAAAACAGTTAATGGAAATGACTAAATTTTTAAAAACCTTATTGCAAAAAAGATTTTCGGCTTGCTTGAGATGGGTTTTGCCTTTTTTGAATGCATGAGAGATGGACCTTTTTGGAATAAGTTCTGACGTGGTGAATTTTAAACTCCTGTGATCGATTGGTTGCTTCTACTTTGCCTCTGGACAGAATTAAACATGACCAAATCTTGCTAATAATAATAATAATGACCGCTTTGCAGATTGTAAACAATTATTAAAGACTTCTCTGGACATAGTCAAAGTTTTGTGTGTTTCTTGTCCTTCAGTGAGGTTTTTTTACTGGTTGTTTCTTTCATTCCGATACAACCAGGTCTAACATCGCGTATTCCACCACCTTCTGAAGACTCCATAGTAATTAAATGAAGCATGCCCAATTTGCATTTTGCATTTCAAAAGCTTCCTTCAAAATTCCTTGACGTTTATAGAAAAAGACAATTCTTGATAGCCTTTCTGAGGAGTTCCTTCATACCAGTGTTCTCAGCAGGAATGAAGCCGAGATAAGACGGTCCATCTCTGCTCATTGTCGCAGACATAAAACAGCAATGCTACCCATAGCTCCCCAAATCTCCTGTGTGGTTTTATTAAAAATATGTCCAATAACAAGTTCACGTACGAGTTTGTAGACAGAAAATGTAACTCCTTACAAAGCAGATGTCCAACTTTACCTCACTGACCTTTCCCTCGTGGTCTCTATCAGAGGAAGCAGACCGCAGGTTTGACCACAGCGTTAGTTGAGCTCTTTTCTGCTCCGGCTGAGCAGGACGATGTCAGACCTGCTGAGTTTGACCTTTAAAATTCTGTCCCATAGAGCCAGAGTCTCAACTTAGGTTGATGCAGCAGAACAGGTGTTGGACTAGTAGCCCCAGTGCTCGTATTTACTAAATGGACATCACCTGTGTCAGCCTTTACGACACACGGCGATGTCTTTTCGTCAGCAGCAGGATTATGATCTGAGCACAGACGGTGGACGCTGTGAAATTTAGAGTCTGTTATATGTGAGTGAATCAGGCAGCCAGCCCCTGAATTCCTCACTTCCTCACACTCCTTCTGCTTAAGTGAATTGCTCCTGTGACTTAACCTGAATTTCACTCTTAAATTAGATTTCTGCAAACACAAAACTTGTGTTTGCCAACTCGCTCGAGCTGGTGATGACATGTCATTCAGAGTGACGGTGTGTGAAGGACACGCTTGATTGTCTGTGGTTGTTTTGAGGAGTCAAATTATGAGCCAGATTGTTTATCTCTAATCCCAAATTAGTTTTTTGTTCCAGGCTGTGTATTGGAAGGGATTATGGTTATGAAGACAATATTGTCTGGACTTAGTTTTCAGACATTATACTTTCAAAGCAGCCGACGGCACCTGGTGGAATATTTCAGACGTTCTTGTTGAGGGAGTTGTGTCAGACTGTGTTGAGTTTGTCCTGTTCTGATAGTAACCAGTGCTCCTGCATTGTTCCTCCTCTGTTCTCTCCCTCGTCCTGCCTCCTCTCGGTGAACTTCCAGTCCTGACAGCTCACATACTGGAAGAGGAGGAGCAGACTCAGGACATCTGTGGAAGTGAGATTATGAAACAGGCCTCCCGTCCTCTGCTGACCCCAGCCGACACACTCGTGGTTCACGATACCGCGACAGCGAACAGGATACGGTTTGGCTGTATTTACTGAACGCTGGCATTTCTGGCTCCATTCGTGTCGGCGTTTGAGTTGTATGATTTACTGGGTTTGATTTTCCTCTCGCGTGTGATGTGATATGCAAGCCAGATGCTGCTTCAGAATACCTTGTTTTGAAAACCATCTGAAACGGATTAAACCCTCAGTGAAGGGTCTTATAGGAGGAACATTTTCTGGGCTTGTTTTCATATTTGTTTCGTCCTACAGCTTTTCCTGTTTAGCTGCCCGGTGTAACCTTGAGGGGACATAAAGAAAACCTCTCACACAAGAACCAGGGCAGGGTTTGTAGCCCTGCTAGCAGCTGGGATCTAATGTCTGTCCAACACTTTGGTCCAGACTGAAATATCTCATCCACTATTGGATGGGATATTCATGTTCGCCAGAGGATGAACCCTTATGACTTTGGACATCTCTTGATATGTCCTCTCAAACCAGCCTTGACTAGTGGTTTAGTGATTTAATGTCTCAAGAACTATTAGATGGTTTAGGCCGATGTGGGTGGGACAGAATATTGATATGGCAACCACCTCGATTCAACATTATTCGTTTCATAGTCTGACTCAGCAGATGTAGACTGTGGGTATACGTTATGGGATACGTTACGATACTTCCTGTGTAATTCTTCGGCTTTCTCCTCTCCTTCGTCTATTTCCATCTTATCATTTTCAAACTCCCCTTCGCTGTGACAAACAACCCTGCCGCTTTTTTTTTTTTTAAAGGTAATTAGTCATTTTAATGACAGGTTTTGCCTCCTTTTTACAAGTGTTTCACGACAACAACTCCTCCATCACTATTTTGAGGGGCACCATAACTACATCCTGGGCTTAGTACCCCCTAAGACAATTGTGACTGGTTTAAAGAAATACAAACAACCTGGAGCATTTTTTTAATAATAGGAGAGTGATGATGAGGTGCAGCCAGACCTTTCTACACAACGCTTTGTCAAATATTGATACACTGTTACCAAATACTGATATGATTGTATTATAATATTTATTGTAACACAGGCGCTCTAAACAGATCTCCATGATCAGTTTGACTTGCTGGAGTCACTGACTACTACCGGTGGCACTTATCAGCTAAATAATAATGAAAGTCCGCACGCATGCAGTGGTACCACAATGTGGTGAACAAATACACAACACATGTTTTGTTTTGCCTTTTTTGGCCTATATTCGTTCTTTAGTTACAAAGATATTATGATGTATCGTAGAACATGATCCTGCAATATACTGAATCACTATTGTGATACCATCGTTATTGTGACAGTAGCATATCAAGAGTTATCACTTTGTAATTCCTGTCCCCAGTGATCAGCAACCCACAAAAATAATGACATTTGTTTGTTTATTTTTGTGTATTTGTTTATTTAAAAGGATCCTCGTTAGGTGACGCCAAGACGTCAACTAGTCTTCCTGGGGTCCAGACAATAACATATCAACACACAAGCATTACAGTCTCAAGTAAAAATAGCAACAACAAGACACAACAAGAATAATGGAAATAATAATAGAAAAACATAGAAAAATACATAAGAAAATAATACATAGAAATATATGAAGAATAACACATAATATACAATACATAATAATGTAATAAATAATGTAATAATAATAATAATATACAATAATATGATATAGAATAATACATAGAAATATATATATATATACATAAAAATACATAGAAAATACCTATTTTCTTAAAAAATAAAGAAAAACAATATGACTCATGTATCACATGACCCAACTTCACTTAATAAGGATGAGCAAGATAATACATTTACTTGAGCTTCAACTGTATTCTGTTTTGTTTAGTGCCATTTAGCAAATGCTTGGATAAAAAAACAATCATGGTGGACATGGTAAAGATTACACCTCATGAATATGGCATTTAAGCTCTGTGGTTTCAAGTGCTGCTAACATGGCTGTAGACACTTTTTCTTGAAATAGTAGTTTCTACACTGGATTTTAACGAACAGTCGTCCCTGTTTCCTTGTCAGGTGAATTTTTGTCAAAACGGCCAAATCTGCAGCATCAAACACTCTCATTAGACCCAGTCGTGGTTGCATTTCAGCCTGTTAATATGAAAGATGACTGCAGCAGCTATGTTTTAGTCATGATTGACTGCACACTGGGCGTATTGTTGTAAATGATTAAACTGTGTTTGTCTGCACGATTCGAGCAGAATTCAAAGGTGTTTCTGTTACATAGGCTGGGCGATGGTTTAATTTGAGTTGGAAGGGGTTCAGTTTCATCCCGGCCAACATTCCTCAGTAGATTTCACAGCACAGACAGATACTCCCCTGCTCATCTAGTCATGAGTAGTTGTTGGTGCCATCTGATTAGGTCCGTCTGCTTACAGTCCTAATGTTTACTGTGTTTACCAAAGAGTAGCTCTTTGGAAATGTGGAAATGCAGGCTTCTGGCTTCAAAATGCCTCGGGTCTGTTTGTTTCTCTTTGTTTACGCTCTCTATGCTTAATTGTTTCTACTCTTTTCTGCAATTTTATGATCCCCATATGCCACGATGAAACCAGACACGGGAAGTTTTCTTCACATCCTCGCTGCACTCTGTGGTTGACACCTGTAAAGAGAGGTGTGATGGCATACGTGTCGTCCGATGAGACAGTTGTTTGCCTGTGAGGCTGTTGAGCTCCTCAAAAGCAGCTCAGGCCTCTCAGCTGCTGCCTTGAATACTAACTCTGAAGAAAATGGGTCAATCACCCTCCTGTAAAAACTTTGCTGCTTCCCATTCCCCAGGTGGATAGAGAGGGGAAAAGGCAACTTTCTGAAAGGTGGAAGGATGTCAAGTTTTTAAAATGAAAACACTTGACACTTGATGTTTTTTTTTTTGGTTTTTTTTGCTAAGCTGTGAATACAAAAGCTGTGGGCTGATTTGTGTTCTCTTTTTCTCTCCTCTGCCCTTCCTCTCCTCCTCTTCACAGGCTGTCAGCATCAATAAGGCCATCAACACACAGGAGGTCGCTGTCAAAGAGAAGCATGCCAGGAATATCCTTACGTTGTCTATGTGTGGTTGCGTGTAAGAAGAAGTGTGTGTATTTCCACGTGTACGGAGTCGTTTCTCCGTGTCTGCAGATCAAAACAACAAACTCGGTGTAACCCCGTCTTGCGCACGTGGCCTTGGTGCAGAGACGATTTAGTCGTGTGTGAAATAAAACGCAAAGCAGCACAGACGGTAAGACGTTTCTTCTGTTTCTGTTTCATCAAACAGACTAAAGAGGACAAAACAACAACAAATCTGAGATCCTGCAGAGAGGACGAGATGAATAAAGGACTCAGGCTTTTAAGCTTTCCAAAAAGAGATCTGGGAAATATTTTTTATTTATTTTGATTGTCAAAATACACAGTCTGGCTCTTAAAAAAATAGAATTGGCAGTACAAACACTTTCGCAACTTACAAAAATGAACTCATAATCACCTCTTTGCTGGTGTTTTCAATTACCAAAAAGATTTTCTGAGCTGTCAACATTACTTGTAAGATGACTTTTAAAGTTGCAATTACCTTTTTGCATCAAGAGCCGCAAGAAGTCAGTTTAAAATTATGTTAAAAATGTCGGTTTTCGATATCAAGATGGTAAAGATTTGTAAAAAATAATTATAAAGAATATTTCAGAATTATATGAGTGAAAATCAAAAGCTTTAAAGACACTAAGGTGGATGACCAGACAGTCTGCAGAGCAAATGCCTCAGACATAGAAAGGGTAATGTTCAAACATACATTTAGCCATGAGCCACACTGAACGCTACACAAATAAAAATGCCACGACCTGTAACCCAGGGATCCTTGACTGTCGCTGTCACCCTGCATCTTGGGGACCCATCATGAGAAAGGCGCCCACACCTTCTGGGCGGCCGTCAACCGGCTTCCTCTGTCCAGCAACGCCGTGCTCTGCTGGAAGTTCTGCCACGTCTTCCACAAGCTGCTGCGGGACGGACACCCAAACGTACGTAAAGACGATTTGATTTCTCCACACGTAGATCAGGAAGCAAATCAGTTTTCCTGTTTATTGCCCTGAAAACTGATTTGCTTTTAGATGTAGAGAATTCTGAAGATTCTGTGTTATATGTCTTTACAGTCACCCAGAGAAAACCTCAGTCTGTCCACATTTAATTACTTATATTGCTCTCTTCTCTCTGTTTCCACTGTTGTCCATCCAGGTGATAAAGGACTCCATGAGGAACAAGGCTGATTTAACTGATATGAGCAGGATGTGGGTAAGAAACGATGATTATTATTTGATGTCGATGCCGTATGACCATATGCCACATTTAATCTTCTCTCCTGATGAGTCATTTTTAAAATATTTGATGATAAAAGGCAGTTGAATAAAAGATTTTTGGTTATCAAATAATGTAAATCAGTATATTATAATTTTGTCTTTGAGAGGTCTATACATCAAATCAGTAACTTCAGTTCTACGTGAGCTGGTCAGTGATTTTAGGTCCCATTTGGACAAAAGCTTTGCAAGTGTAGCTCTCAGACTTTATACATATTTTTTATGGTTACTGAGATTTATCAGCTCAATAAGAGAACCATTTTCCAACATCAAGAAAAAAAAAAAAGCAAACTAAATCAGATTAACATTCATTTGTTTTCAACTGCCTTTAAATGCATTATAGCTAAATAATTACATTAAGCAATACTAATAGCATTTTATTTTATAAAACCAGCTTTTGTACCCTGGCAGGATCTAAAATAGCTTTTGGAACCACATCTTTTACTACAAGAGACGTGGGCAAATATTTTATTACTCAACTTTTTTAATCCTGTCTGAGTAGGTTATGACAGCAGAATGAAACACCTTCTCGAGTGTATTCATAAATGGAGCGTAGAGGTGTTCAGCGCATAAACAAAGTGAATGTACTGTTCTGAATGAACCAGTAGCTTTTTAGCAGCAAAGCTCCACTTACTGGTGACTGAAAGCACCTCTTTTAGCTCAGCTGTGATCCCCAGCACATTAGAAGCGTATTAAAAGCACAAGAAAGCCACAGAAGCAATCATAATCTGATAACTCGGCTGTAAGTAATAGGCAGCTGAGCTATTAACCTTCCGCACGGTGCTGGGACAGGCTACTGAAGTTAATGTAACAGCTCCAATTCACAGCAGGCTGGAGGAAGTGCTGAACTGAAGAAAGCATGAATCAGTGCTGACGGTTGGCTGAGTGACGCGTTCACTGAAACCCTCTTCAGACGTGGAATACGTAACATTGCTGCTTTATCAATGTGTCGTACAAAATGATGTGACATTCCTCACAGCTTCATTCGAACAGTGAGAACAATGCAATCATATTTGTCTTACAAAGTCACCAAATAATGCATAATGAATAATAATGCACTAATAAACAAAAGATTAAATTTGAACTAGCAATGAGATTATAAGACTGTCCAGATAACTGACTGGCTGTTTAATTTGTCATTTCCTAAACACTGAAAAATCTCTGCATTTGAGATGATAATCCGCTTCTTTACCAGTAAAATTAAAATATCCTGACAGCTGTGGTGGAAATCAGGACTCATGTTATGAATTCTGGCATATTTCATGTGCCAATAGATCTTAATCAGTCCTGTCTCCATGCCGGGGATATCTTATAATTATTAGTAGTTCATGATGTTACTCCTGTTGTGCATAAATCCACAGAATTTTCTCACTCTGGAGATCCTGCTGCTGTCTGATGCTGTAGTTGTTAAATCAGAAGTAAAACAAACAACTGGATGCAACAAACTAAACTTGAGCTCTTGTTAATGTTTTGTCAAAACCTTGATTACATTGAATAATAAGGTAGTCTCAATAATCGGTCACAGTCTGTCTTAATTGCGTTAAAGTTATACTTTTATGGACATTTCAGCTGTTAATGAATGTAAAATTGTAGAACAAAGTGAATAATTAAGAATTTTGTGCCTTTTAGCATAAAAACATTGTCTTTTGAACTCCCTGAGATGTTTTTTTTGGCAAATATCAGTGCCTAAACGTGGAGAAAGCCTTTCCTACATCGCTTTACACTCCCTGAAGTATGTTGCTTGTGTACTATTCGTTAATGTGACTGCATGTAGTTCAAACTTGTGTTAAAGCTGATCCAGAAACTACAAAACCCCAACTCCAATGAAGTTGGGACAAAACGTTAAACAAAAAACTTTCAACCAATATTCAATCAAGTACACTACAAAGACAAGATATTTAATGTTCAAACTGATTAACTTTATTGTTTTTTGCAAATATTCACTCATTTTAAATTTGAAGCCTGCAACATGTTCCAAAGAAGCTGGGACAGGCGCAACAAAAGACTGGGAAAGCTGAGGAATGTTTATCAGTTTTAACATAAATATCTTGTCTTTGTTGTGTATTCGATTGAATATCGGCTGAAAAAGATTTGCAAATCATTGTATTCTGTTTTGTTTTTTTTTTTTACGTCTTACACAAAGTCCCAACTTCATTGGAATTGGGGTTTATGGTGTGCGTCTGAAAGCGGCTGTGCAACATCAGATTTTTGTGGATTTATGCTTAAGTTTGAGGAGGACTGTGTTGATGAGCATCAGAGTACGACTGCCCTCCTTGTTGTGTCCATCACAACAGATTGCACGATTGTTTGCAGTCAGTCTGCTGCCATCACAGTGGAGTGACAGACGCGGCGGCCTCTGATGGACAAAAGTCACGTAAAACACGCCAAAACTGATTGCCACAGCTCACCGCACATCGTCTAGCAGCCTCATGTTGTGGTTCACACACAGCAATTATACAAAAGCTGGTGTGTAGCTTCTTTGTGGGGAATTCCAGCTCTTACCTGTTGAGGATTTTTCAGAGCCAGCAATCAAACATCTCTTTGTGTCGATGAAAAATCTCATTGTTGTTAACATATGTGAGCACAAGTCTCGTTATAGTTTTCATGCAAACACCTCTGATGAAATTTGCGGCGTTTATTGTGTAAACTTGCGTGCAGTGTAATCCATTTAGCCACAGAATCTGAAGAGTCACTCCTCAGTTATGCCTTAAGCAACAGGGTGGAGGCCTCGATCTTTCTTTTTCGTTTTTTGCCGATGTCACTGTGAGGGAGGATACGGGAAGCTTGGTCACTGTGACCGGGGCTGTGGCCTCGCTTTCCTGTTATGTCATTACCACCCGCACTGCCGGGCTTGAGGAAAAAAGGAAGCGAGAGGCAATTGGCCAAATAGCAGCAGATATTCTTCTTCCCTTTTAACTCCTTGGCAGAACAGGGACACTTTCACAGAGACTGAAGTGAACTGAGGCTCAAGATTCAACTCTAGAGCAGGAAGAAGTGAGAGTATCTTCCCCCCTGCAGCATGACGGTGCCTTTGTTCACATCCTCGCCCTTCGTTTGCATGTTTGCAGCGTAAATTCCCTTAAAACACCAACTGATTCATTTCTTTGTTCTTTAAAAAGTGAACACTTCAGGCCTCCGGTTGGAAAAAAAAAGGATTTTATTCTTCCTTTGATCATGTCTCTCTCTCTCTCTCTCTCTTGTCTTTCTCCCACAGGGTCACCTTAGTGAAGGCTATGGGAAGCTGTGCAGCATCTACCTCAAACTGCTCATCACCAAAATGGAGTTTCACATCAAAGTGAGTCGGCCTGGCCTATAAAACTCAGCGCCAGCCTCCCTCATCACTCATTATCTTTGTCTCAGACTCTCCTTTTAATGCCAGCGAGTCTCAGCGGGAGGGGGCCCTCATAGAAAATTCTGTTAGCTTTTACGCTAATGGCCTCTCAAGAATCTGTAATGTAGCCTTTTTATGAGACAGCTGAGCAGAGCTGTGGGGGGAGCGACAGACCGATGTTATCACAGGAAGATGTGGTTAGTTGTTGCTCCGCTGAAGGCTGGAAGTTCATTCTTAGCCAAGGCTGGGTTTAGTCTCAGAGGGCAGTTTGCCAAGTCGCAGCTCGAGAACTAAAGAAGTAATGTGACACTTGGGCGTATAAATCTTTTTTTTTCTCTGGACTTTTATTTCCCTTCTTTGATGCCAATATTTGCTATGTTTGCTGTGATACACACCACAATGCCGGCCGATCTTTAACCTACACGTGTCCCCAAGCATAATCTCATCACACAAGGTAAACATTTTAAGCAATAGATAAAACCAGCTAAATACTTACATTACACACAGTTATTTTTTGTATGAGAAGTTTTCTAAAATGTTATGGCATTAACTAATGACATCGACACACATTTGGCCAACAGAAATGTGAACACTGGATAAAGCCACTATCAAAATTCTTGTTTAATTTTTTTGACATATTTGAGCCAAGAGATTTTTCTTTTTATCACTTCATAAATCAAAAATTACTGCAAACAACCATTAAAAATCAATTTTCCCTGTGTTTTTGGGAATAGAATATTCTACAAATCTGTCTGTGAATGATGTATGAATAAGCTCCTCTGTAAAAACCTTCAGAATATACTGTAGATGGGAATAAATCTGGACAGTAAGTGCTGCTGAAGTGAAGATTTAAGGTTCAGAGGAAAAACTCATTTTTTTAAAGCACAGCCTTTAAAGTTACGTATTGTAATCAAAATCTTCAGATTTTAAAAGACAAAGTGCAGTAAAATAAACACATGAATGTGTATTTTGGATGTTTTTGGTTTCACTTATCTGAAAGGAGACATGTTATAGAAGAAATATAGATCAAAATCTCAAAACAGTGCATGAAAAAATAATATTGTTGCATGTAGTTTTTGCCTCAAAGGTCAATAAATCAACATTTAATTCATTTTTGAAACTCTAACATTAACATTTATCCTGAAAAGAGTTACCAAGCTAGAAAGAATTACTGTTAAAGTCATCATTAGGCATGTTGTGCATGGATGATTCAGTAGAAATATGGTGCAGATTCTTTTTTTCAGCGTTATATCTTAAATAAAATCAGTACATGTGAAAAATATTCCATATAAAGACATCTGCATTCTGTTTTTGTTTCTTTAGCATCCTTAAACGCCCTCATCATGAACATATGGCATTGCTTCAGATAGTGTCAGTTGGGTACTTAACCTTTCAGGCAGTGGAGAAATAGCTTCACAATCGTTTGCAAAGTTTTTAATGCTGCAGTTTTATGTGAATTCAGCATACCAGACATCAGATGTACAGCCTGTGTGATAAAGATCCAGGGGTTTGTTTTGATAGGATTCAGCTGGGAAGAGAGAACATACAGTGATCAACATGAACAAACTGTGAGTCAAAGTCCAAACAATATATTTACCTGAAAGATTCAAATGGATTCGTTTAAAAAATAAATAAATAAATAAAAAAATGCAGGTCAGCAGTGGAAGAAGCGTTCAGAACCTTTATATAAAACTATTCTGGTCAGTAGTATTATCTATATATTTGCATATGTAGCAAGTTTTTCCTGCATTTGACTGCTGTTGTTGCCTTTTCAGCCTCTTCAAAACTCAAGATAGCAAACTATTCCTCAGAACTTCAAAATTGAAATAGAATAGATCTTTATTGTCATTGTTAAACAACAATGAAAGGCAGTGTAGCAGTTCTTTGGATTAGCGGCACAATAGAACAAAGAGCACAGCGTCATTTCAAAAATAAGAAAAAGTCATTACAGAAAAACAGAATAAAGATCAAATACAATAAAAAAGTAAGAAAGCACTGTGTAAAAACAAAAGTAAAGATAAAATAGCACTGTGTGAGAGTCACAATTGCTCTGTGTATAGTAAAATAAAAGAGCAGCTATCAAACATGAGGCATTCAGGTACTATCTTTGACTAATCCTACTGACTCTGTCCACCACTTTCTTGACTAAATACCAATTTAACATGCACGTTAAGGCTCATAAACATCCGATTCTGCCAGTAAATGCTAATGATCTCGCGTCAGGTGGACAATGAGCTTAATCGATGTGGTTTGAATTTAAAACTTTGTCCTGTCGTCTTTTGTTTCAGAACCCTCGTTTCCCCGGCAACCTTCAGATGTCAAACAGACAGCTCGACGAGGCGGGAGAGAATGACGTCAACAACTTGTGAGTTTGCTGCTTCGACTGGTGTCGTTATTGCCGAGCAGGATGCGGGATTGTCATAATAATGAGTGAAATTAACCGAAAAACCTCAGTCGTAACCCGACAGTCGAGCATGAATAAACCAAATGGAGCTGTTCGTAGTGATTACAGTGTCGCAGTTGAGAAATTCACACAATCACATATGATATCTTCAGACATACGACGTGCAATCAAAATGTTCACAAGCTGCATCTGTAAAAAAACAAAAACCTGATTTAAATTTGGCAGCTTTCCCCATCAAAGTAGTCACCTTGTGCAGCAGTGCTCTGCTCCCAGGTCTCCTGCCACATTTGAAACGCTCCCTGACAGTCATGATTTATAAGTGAGGAAAAGTGCCATCTATGCTGAATCTCTGAAAGAGTGTCAAAACAGCGACCTTTTAACCTGTATTTCATTTTGGGGATGAGGAAGAAAAGAAATCTGGGAAGCAGGGCTTGTGGAGGAAGACGATTGTGTTGTTGTGGCTAAAAACATGTAATCAATGTGCTGTGACCGAGCACTGAATCTCCCACATGCCATCGAGCTACAGTTCTGGTCAATTGTGCCCAGTGTTCTTCCTCAAACACCTCAGGAGGTTACTGTAGAACTCTTGCCTTGACAGTCTGACCCTGGGGGATTAATTCTTGGTGCACAACCACATGAATGTTGAAGAAAATGTTCTGACCTCTCCAGACTGTTTCACTAAAGACTACTGTTTGGTTTGTGGGTCGTGACCACGGACCCACCTCTTGTCACCACTGACAATCATCAACGTGAAGCTTGGCTCATCTCTGAGCTGCTGACTGACGCAGAATGTGGTGTTTGCAAATGCGCGTCTACCAGCGGTCACAAAAACCAGCATCACACAGATCTCGCTGTTGATCGCGTGATGTTGAATGGTAGTTATCGCTTCCACATATGACCATGATGTGCTTCATACATGCATCAGGGACAGTGTCTGAACTTTTTGATTGCACCTCATATATCCCAAAGGCCAGATAGAAAAGTTCCTCTTAACGGATCAGCTTTGTGGCCTACAGTATGCTAAACAAAACCCAGAGAAAAAAAAATGTTTGGACATAGTTGCTCTTCTATAGCCCAGGAAACTAAATTGTGATTCCCAGTCTGGTTTTAGTTTCAATTTTTTCTGGCTCCATTTTTTCCTCAACTGAGCTACATATCTTACAAAATCGCAGCTAAAACAAGGCTGAAATGAGACTCACAGTTTTGTCTCCTGAGCTATAGAAGAGCATACTTTTTGCAGTAGAATTTTCCTCTGGGAACATCTTCTCTCCCACTGTGCTAGTAAGGTTTTGCTTTAACACAAATCAGTGTGAGCTCTCTGCAGAGGTTTAGCGTGGATTACGTAATTCCTTCATTCTTTGGATTTTCAGAGGCCTGAAAAAGTGAAATATCTTGAAACTGGTTTTGACAAAAGTCAAAGTCAGATCAAAAGAATTGTGTTAGAGAGGTATATTTTCTTATCTTTCCTTATTCAACTCGTAATCCTTCAAGTTTATTCCCAAGTTGTGTTATGAAGTCTCAGGTTTGCCTTATATTTGATATTTTACTCGAAATGTCAGAATGCAGGAAGGATGCAATCGAGCATTTAGAAATAAAGACACTGATTCAAGAAAACAAGGAAAAGACTCATCAGCAACTGGAAAATCACGAGAGTGAATATGAAATCTCTATATATATATATATACACATAATATATAATTTTAAAAAAATTTACTAGAGCTGTTGTAATGTGAGAGAAAAGACGTTCTTGATTTTGCTTCTGAATGCTGCTGCTGTGATAAAACAAAAACAGACCTGTGTGCGCACCAACATGTAAACTGATCATTTCTTTCTCTTTTTCTTGTAGCTTCCAGCTGACAGTAGAGATGTTTGACTACCTGGAGTGTGAGCTCAACCTCTTCCTGGGAGGTGAGTTATTCTGGTCTGACTCTGAGCTGCCAGCTGTGCTTATCTGAGTGCACACACATTAATGCACACAAGTTCACACTTTGACAGACAGTCTGACTGACACATAATGGTGCACTGAAACAGACACTGACGTGGACGGATGATATCAGCCGTATCATCTGAGCTCCACCTTTATCTGCCTCAGTGAGCTGCAGGGCAGTTAGTGGTTACATACTGTACCGGAGCCGAGCTGTTGTCTGGGTGAGTCATCCCAGGTTAATGTCTCTTAAAGTATGGCCCGGGCTAAAAATAGATGGCTGGGTTGTGACCGGGAGCTCAGAAGAAATGCTGGAAAATCTGTGCGCTTCCACTCCTGAGTGATCAGGAGGAAATTACATTCTGCTTTCTATTTATCATGCCCTTCATTCTGCGTCCTCATGATGATATTATCTCTCCCTCCGCCTCCTGCTCCTCCTCGTCTCTCTAGAGAAATGGAGTTATTTGCCAAAGTCATATTTCTCCGTTAGCATTCAAGACAAAATGTGCAGCTTTCCCTTCTTACGACTCGATATTTTTTGCAAGTTTGATGCCTTCCATGATCAGATGCAGCGTTTTATATACAAACAAAGAAATCCGCCGCGTGTGAGAGCTGCTGGCAGACGACCTCACACCCAATTCTCAAGGCTGCCGTCAGCTTCCTTCTCTGGTCTGGTGTATTTTAAAAGCATCACGTCATCTGGGGGTAAAGAGGCCAGGCTCGAGGTGTCTGTGTTTTGTAGCCGTGCAGGAAACCACGCCTCTGCTCTGCTCGGAGGCTCTCAGGGTCTGACTTTGGGGATGTTGTGAGCAGGGCAGCAGGGAAATGAAAGAGGGGCAGGCAGAGAGGGAGTCATACAATCCTGTTAGTGTTCAGGTTGCTGATCCGTCTCTGCTTCACTAAAAAAAAAAAAAAAAACCTGTTTCCTGCCTTTTACAAAAAAAACAAAAAAACAAGAGTGAGCTGTGTGTTGCTTAGTTGTTAATTATGGCCAAGGCAGTGAAATGAATACAAAGTATGGTAGCGCAAGTTGATTGAGTTGTGAATAATATGTGATTGATGTGCGTGAAAATGTGTGTGTGTGTGTGTGTGTTTGATGTGTGCTCATACAAGTCTGTGTGCATTTGTCGGTTTCAAGGCTACTTTTATTGATTGGGTCTCCGTCTCCTCACAGTGTTCAGCTCTCTGGACATGTCTCGGTCGGTGTCGGTGACGGCGGCGGGTCAGTGTCGTCTGGCTCCCCTCATCCAAGTCATCCTGGACTGCAGCCACCTGTATGACTACACCGTCAAGCTGCTGTTTAAGCTGCACTCCTGTGAGTCACACACAAAAACACACCTCTGCCTGTTAAACTGCACAACTACAGCCTCAGTAACAAGTGCTCAATATTTGTGGTCCAAGTACAAATATCCTGCATTTTTTTAATATTTCTGGAGTGATTCGAAAACCTTGTTAACTCTAATGTTGGTGATTCGCATTTATTGACTCCAAGTTAAAGGGAAATTCCTCCTATGCTGGTAGTTTATGTATGACACAGTGTCGAAAACAGAGGAGCTGTGTTCCGTTAGCCACACTACCATGCTCTACAGGATGGCAGAGAACCATGTAGTAAGCCACAATACATAGTACAGTCGTTCTCAAATTAATTCATACCCTTCGATTGGAGAAAAGACAAAATTCACAATCGTCACTCAGTCTCTGTCCTGGACAAGTAAGAGCACTTATACCAGAATACCTGTCAACAGGTGCAGAAGTCTGACTGAGAGTTACAGAAAACACTTGATTACAGTGTGTTTTAGTTCCCACCTCCTAATGCTGCTTTATGCTCCTTTATTTTCAAGAAAAAACTTAGGTGAGGATCAAAAAAATATTTTTTTTCTGTGGTGATTGAAATAGAAAAACTCTTTTCTGGTAGCACCTGGAATGATTGTGATTGCTCTGGCTAAAACTAGAGAGTGTTATCTTTACAACAGAGGTCAAACTTTATATACACTCCATAAGGGTCAATAACAGCATTCATTTTAATTTGGAGATGTGGTTTTACAGGCGGTTGCATTGAAATGAGCGACTGCCTAGGTTTGTGGAAGAGGCATGCCAAAGTCTTCCCAAGGCTCTGTCTTGTGGCTATGAGAGTGCTCGCTGTTCCTGCCACCAGTGCACCAGTGGAGGGGGTATTCAGTCAAGGAGGCCTAATAATGCGCCCTCACTGAGCCAGGCTTAGTGCAAGGACATTGTCCAGCTTGATCTTTCTGAAATGTCACCATTCTGTTGCCTGATACTTTTCTAGGTCTGACAGTAGGCCTCTGGAAGACACCTACAAGCTTGTTTATGTTTAGCCAGTGTATTAAGAGGAAAGTAAGATAAACCATTCTGATCTTACTGTAGGTTTATTATTATTGTTAAATCTTTTGTTCTCAGCAAAACAACACTGTTGATTGTTTCCACAGAAAGTCACTGTTTCATTAGTAAACCAGTCCAGACAGCCAATAAGTCCAATGATATTCTTTTAGAGTTTTACTTTTATGCAAGGAATCATTTTTGTCCTGCAAAGAAAGGTGCCTTTAGGAACCAAACTGGTCATGTTTTGATATCACCAGTTTATAGACTTACAGGATTTTTCAGATAATGTGGCGGCAATAGTTCTGCTTTTGTTGTTTGTGAACAATTTGTTTAAAATTGCAAATGACACAGAAGTAACAGATACAAGTGTTTAAAGTTCTTTTGAGTGTTTTGTTCACAAGTTGTTTGCATTTAGCTCAAGTGTGATGCTTTGCACTAATTAGAAGGATGCTAATTAGCCTCCAATGCCTTTGACTGGGTGAGGTGTAACATTTTCTGTATGTTTGTTCTTACTGTGGTCCGACTGAGCCTGCACAATCGGGGGCAGGATATATCCTAACTGTATGTTCACGCTGGAAGAACACGATTTCCTTTAAAGGAAATCATTAATTGTGTGTTTTCTTCATCTTGCATTGCAGGACCCTGTTTAAAGTGATCATATAACAAACAGCTAATCAGTGCTGGTACTTTATGCTCATAGATGAAGGAGGGATAATAATAGAGGAGATGCTTTGTATTTCTTAGATATAGCTTTGCAGTATTCTTAGTAGACCGAAGAGCAGCAGATGATAGAAAGCTCATTGAAACAGGAAGAGACATGAGACATTTATTTTTTAGACTTGAGACTTGACTTGGACTTGCAAAAAAAGACTTGTGAACATCTCTGAGGTACACGAAAAGCAATGTCATGATTTTCAGCAATTTTTTATGTATTTTTATTTTTATCAATTTCAACGTATTTCAGTGTTAGCTGTTTTTTTCCGTCTTTAATAGGAGGATATGAATACATTTGCTGATGGCTGTATGTCCCAACACAGATTTTCAAATGCAATATGCAAAAAATACCTGCATGTCCTATTAGAGCTGTTTAGATTTTGCAGTTTGCAAGCCAGCATGCTTTTTTTGATCATTTTTACCCATAATTCTCTGCCCAGTTACATCACATATGTCACAACACCTTGCCTGAGTATGTTAGTGACAACTTGAGCTAAAAAATTTAAGATGCATTGATGAAGTAGAATGGCTACTGCATGAAATAGCATGTACTTTGAGAAGTCAGCTGTAGTTCATACTTAAGTAGACAGACCAAGTATGCCATATGAAGTGCATCTGTGGTTTATGAACTTTGTTTTTATCGTTGGTCATCGGTTGAGGTTTTATGGAATTTGAATTCGAACGTTATTTGGATGCAAGAACTTCAACAACAAAGAAAGAAAGAAAGAAATTCAAGCCGAAGGTTACATTTGCCAACATATCTCAAAAAATGCCAATAAAATACACATGATAATATTCATTTGTCATAAAGACAAATCTGCGTTATGTATGCGGCACATTTAAAATGGAGGTTGACCCAAAGGGCTTTCCTATTGAGAAATAACATTAACATTACAAATGTACATGTCTTATTTAGATGTTAAGATCAAGACTTCACAATAATATAGAGAGAAACCCAACAATTCCCTTTGGACAAGCCCTTGGTGACAGTGGAAAGAAAGAACTTTCTTTTACACATTCTGCTGAATCACTCGCACACACCACAGAAGAACAAATGTGGTCATATGAGTGGTTCTCGGTTGCGCTGCATTTAGCTGTTGAGTTTCTAGCTTCAACTTTAGCCCTAAAAGTTCTGCTGTACAGACATAATTTATGTGAATCCATGAATTCTGTGACAGTTTCCTTCAAAGACTGAAAGATGACATGCTCCTCTCCAAGTTAAAGCATTTCTCAGACTTCTTGGGCTCCTCAAACTTTTTCAAAGCGCTGCCGGATAAAGTCAAACATGCAGCTCGGCTTGGAAGAGCTTTTTCTTTTAAGTTTCTAATAAGTCGACCGTTTGGAGATTTTGGAGACTTTCACCTGCCAGCGGTGATGTATGCCTCAACCCCCATCCTACAAGTGTGCGTTCAACATGTGTTCATGCTGTATCTGTGTAAGTATATGGATAGTTCCTGAACACTGATGTGTTTGTGTTTCATTTGTGTTTCTTGCAGGCCTTCCAGCTGACACTCTGCAGGGCCACAGAGATCGCTTCCAGGAGCAGTTTAAGAAGTGAGTTCACTTGCAGTCGCACATTCAGGCAGAAAACCAGTTGGTCACAGCTCCTCTGAGCGTGACCCAGATGACTGAGCTCTTAGTATCGTGTTGAATGAATTCACAGTGTCAAACATTTCTGCTTCGTCTGCCCTTCTCACGCTGATTTTCTGTCTCTTCCTCTCTCTCATCATATCTCTCCTTCAGGCTAAAGAGTTTGTTCTATCGCTCCAGTAACTTGCAGTATTTCAAGAGGCTGATTCAGATCCCACAGTTGCCTGAGGTGAGGGATCAGTACATCTTACAATTACCACATTTTAACTGGTTGTTTCAGGTTTTGAGGGTGTCTCAGTGCATCATCTTTGCTTAAATCTTTAATATTTGAACTCCAGAATAGTCAATTTTTCTGTTGCTCAACTAGTTAACAACAGCACCGTGTGTGTGTGTGTGTGTGTGTGTGTGTGTGTGTGTGTGTGTGTGTATCTGTCGTGTCATTATGTCAGGACGTCCTGTTTACATGAAACTCATCATTTTGCCTTATTTTTTTAGCTGTTACTCATTCGCATCCTCTCCTAAATCAGAAGGCGTGACCCCAAGTACCAAACAATACCCCAGAAACAAATGCAAATGAGGAAAAGCATGGCATGAAGTCAGCTCCTCACCAATAACTGAGTGACTGAGCACTGACGCAAAAATGTCAATGTCAGTATTTAAATTATGGTTTGATTTTAACTCCCAAACATACCAATGAGTTTGAAAGGCATTTTATGTTTGAGAAATCTGCTAACTTATACTATTTATCAGAGGATGAAACTGTGTAAACTGTGAAAAAATTCATCCAATTTTCAACTTTCAAGCACGACTCAAACTGCTCACCTGTGATGTGCTGTTCATTTAGAAGAATAAACCATATCTAAGCTTACAATCGAGATAGTTCATTAAAAGCACTTTATTCTACATTTCTCATTTAGAAATTCTCCTATAATAAACCAGTTGCACCAAACAGGTTCTGTATAAAATTT